>NW_026908429.1:0-40398 GCF_028858725.1 Colius striatus
AAACAGAGAGAGACAGAGACGAGTTCATAACCACCAAATGCTCCCAACTGATACAGCAAAAACTTTGAAGATTCAGTACCCTTAAATTACTTTGTAGGAATAATTTTAAGAAAGGTTAAGCAGCGTTTTGTCAAAGTTCTTCTGAATGTATTGCAGAAAAAAGCCTTACACTTTTAATATAGCAAGGGGGAAAAAGCCTTCTTATTGGGATAAAGCTTGAGATTACAGGCAACTGCACCGTCGGCAGCAAGATTTCATCTTTCTAATAAGTTTTCATTTGGCAGATTCACTTCCTTAATAAAAATTTGGGAAATTAAACTCCTCTTACTTTCTTTCCTCGGCAACAAGCGCTGTCTCCAGCTGGGCGGCCACAGAGGGCGCCTGAGGGCAGCAGCCCTTCCCGCCTCAGGCCCTCGAGACTGGCGGGCTGCCAGACTCGGCTCGGCTCGGGCTCGGGCTCGGCTCGCCTCGGCTGCTCTCGGGCTGGGCTCGGCTCGCCTCGGCTGCTCTCGGGCTCGGCTCGGCTCGCCTCGGCTGCTCTCGGGCTCGGCTCGGCTCGCCTCGGCTGAGCTCGCCTTAGCTCGGGCTCGCCTCGGCTCGAATTCGGTTCGCCTCGGCTGGGCTCGCCTCAGCCCGCCCACAACAACCGTTCCGCCATCAGCACTTTCGCCATTTGGCCCTGAGCTGTTGAAACACGCGTCCAGCGCTTTCAGCCCTCTCTGCCCGCTGTTTGCTTTCCTTCTGGAGTGGGACCGCGGTGGGGAAGGAGTCTCTGGGGCAGGTGGGGAAGCGAGGTGAGGGGGGGAGGGCCTCTCGGTTGTGAGGAATCTGCGGCCGCAGAACGGCAGGCGGATCTACTTGGTGGCGGCGACGGCAGCAGACGCGATAAGATGGCGGCTTTGAGCAAGCAGTGAGTGAGGGGGAGCCGGGGCTGAGGGGCTCTGGTGCGCCGCTGCCGGGCTCTTCACGGCCGAGGATCCGTCCGGGCCCTGCTTCGCGGGGCAGCGGCTGGGAGGGAGTATTGGGGCCGGCGGGGTCCTGCTTCGGGCCGGGACGAGCTGTGACAAAACCCCCCGCCCCAGGCCTCAGGCGAGAGACTTGCTCCCCCCGCCGGCCTTTTGTCTGCGGTGTAGCCTTACAGTGTTGTCCTCAAGAAAGTGTTCTTTAAAAACAAAACAAGCCCCAAAGCAGTAGGAAGGCATGGGAAGTTGTTGCGTTGTGGCTGCTGTGATAGTTTTCACTCTTAGAAAGGAAAATCCCCTCAGGATTCCCAAACGACCCGCTGTGCAGCAGCCGCCTCCCGCCCGCTGAGCCCTGACTGGCGGTTGCCGGGTTGCGGCGTCGCGGGAGCTGCTGAGGTGGTGGTTCAGAACACGCAGAAGCAATTCTTTCCTCACAACGATAGTGCAGTAGTACCTACCATATCCCAGAGCTTTCCATCCTGACGCTACAGACTCAGACGAGCTATTTACTCAGTGATGGACTCGGGGAAGGGCAGGTGAGGGAGAAATTCCTGATATAGAGGTTACTCGTTCCCAAAAACACAGGATGTGTTTCAGGGCACGGACATTGGCAGTGTCAACAGCAGAGTTCTGTGTGTGTAGTTAATCTCTACATGGCTTAATCTGACTGTAAATCTTGTCTTTTGCTGTAGCTGTACCTGTGGGTTGGTTGCCATGCAGCGTAGGTGAACTTAATGCATCAGCAAAAGTAGTTATGGAATAGTATCTAGTGTAAACTAAGACTAAATTTCTGACAGAGAAAAGAAAAAATAACTTGGAGTGCTCAGGCCATGAGAGATTTGTGGCCTAATTTAGGGAGACCATTGCCTCCAGAAATTTTGCATGGAAAAAGCAATAGCTCTGGGAGAAGCTGGCAATGATGTGGCAAGGCTGAGTGCACTGCTGCGAGCACTGCCCAGACCTGTACTTGATAACTTGATGCGTGATTTTTATAATGATCCATTGTTTCTAAAACTGCGAGTTGTAGATTTTTGTTTTGGAACATGCTCTGTGTTTTGTTGTGAGTAATGTTAGTGATAACTTTTTTTTCCTCCCCCTAGATATGGGCTTATTATGCCCAAGAAATTGCCACAGAAAAATCTTGTTTCAACAAAACTCTCGGTGTTTGCAGATGACTCTGATGATGAGGTCAGTTCAACATTTTTCTTCTGAGATCTTCTCTATGTTCTGTAAATTCTTTGTTTAAAACACCTAAAGTCTGCATCAGCTTAGGGCAGTATCACTAAGATACATGTCATTGTTTTGGATTTGGGCATGAAATATGACTTGTGTTGTCTTTAGTGCAAGCTCTATAGAAATGAGGACTTGACTGTTAAGTTACTTTCTGTCAAACTCTTCCAAAAGTTCCTGTGGCAACCTGTTTGCAAGAGTTAACAGTATTTAGCTCATAAAAAAATCTGTTGGCTGCTAGTGGGAAATATGTCTGCAAATAGAAAATCGTGATCAGCAGTCTTACCTGAGATAGTAACTTTAAAGTGTAATTAAATGTATTTTATCCTTTAGCTCATTGCAGCCAAGTTTGATAAAACTGATGCGTGATGTTTAGGCTCACTGTAAACACAAGCAGAACTGTACAACCCAAAAGGTCTAAAGCAAATATGAAGACAAATAATGAGAATTACTTGTAGTTCTGGAAGCACTCACGGTACTTGCAACATTATATTGTATAGTATACAGCTTTTGTCTGATCGCAGAGTTTATTGAGACTGTGATACGTGGCTGCATTGCGTCATGTTGTGTTCTTTTCTACAGTCTCCTTTAGTTTCTATATTTTTGAAGTATTGCCTTCAAAATATGAGCTTTCTGCCTGCCCCAGGAGGGGGTGCTGTACGCCGTAAAAACTACACTCAGTGTACTGGGAGTACAGGGAGCAGCCAGGACTGGCTTGGGATGTCGGCTGGTTTGGATACCTTTCAGAAACCCAGCTTCTAAAACAAAAAGGCTGACAGGTTCACTCACTGAGTCTGCTGTAAAAACTCTTCAAAGTTGTCGTACTAGTCAGTGTGGTACATACCCAGCAGAAAGTAATAATCTCATAACTGCCTTTATCAGAGGAGGTCATTTTTTAAAAAAGCAAAATTACTTTATTAGTTCAATAATAATTTCAGGGCTTTTCAAGATAAGGAGCAGCATTTGGGAGGGATTTAATTTCCTGTGTGCTACCTTATCAGTCAGAACTACATCTCAAATGTCTGGAGATTATGTATTTTTAACTGAACTCTAATAAAGTTTGTGCTGGGAAATCGGCACACCTGACTTGGTCTGTGATTATATGTTAGATACCAAACTTTTGCTCCTTTTTTCTTTAAATGGTACTATACATATTCCATTAAGATTTTACTTGTACCTTTGCTGAAGGAACTTGAAAGGTGATCGTTCTTGCTGTGGCTAAATACATTAATTGATGTTAGTTGCTAATGAAGATGATCTTTGGGTTAGTTTATGAGGAGAACATCTAGGATGGAAATACAGTGTTGACTGGGAAAAAAGTAATCCAGGTGATTGCAGTTACTTCTAGCCAATATAGATCTGAATTCTCTGCCTTCATAATGAGGAATTGTTGCTGTCTTTGAAAACTAGAGGGAAGGTTGTTACCCCTAGGAAAGCCTGTTGTAGAAATTTCGTAAATGCCACAGCAACAAGCTGGGTATTAGAAATATTTCCATTCTGACTTACTATTATTTGTGATAAATCCATTTTCTCAAAGAGTATCCCAGCCTTGCATTTTCAGAGGTAACTTGCCAGTATTCCCACTACACTGTTCCATGTTCTGTTTTATCTTGGAAATGTAGTTGAAAGTGTCTTTGTGGTTCAGCAGATAAAAATTCTGTTTATTGAATCAGAGTTATTGAAAATAAATTCCTATATCTCACCAGCCTTTTAAAACTGATATATTGCTACAGGATAATAAAGTGGAGTGTTTATGCAGGTACAAAGGAAGAAGCTGAAAATGGGAAGGAAACTGTAATCTGTTGTAGATTCAGATTTTTTTGTGTTTACTTTTGGATCCTTCCATTCACTTTGCAAATTTGCAAAGGATACACTATGACTAAAAACCAGATTGGCCAAGTAATGAATATTGGCAATGACCACTTTATGCAACAATTTTCATACAGAATTAAGACTAAGTAAACTAAAATGGGCTCTTAAAGAAGAGATTATGGAGAAGGAAATGGAGAGGAGTAACTTGAGAGGATGTATGTAAAATCAAAAATGATTCATAGAAAGTGTTGATTTTGTCATTTCTCATAATATGAGCAGTAGGTTGTATAACAGAATTACCAAGTAACTGGTTTAATCTAAACAAAAGGAAGTTGTTTTTTTACTCCACACAATGTGTAATTAAGTTGTGGAACTCATTGTCACAGAATATTGTGGCATGGCCAAAAAATATAAATGGATTCAGAACTGGATTAGTCAAATTAAGGAATGCTGTTGGTGTCAAACAATGATCCAGGTGCATCCTCCAGTTTGGGAAATCCCGAACTTCTTGGTGTCCTGAATTGAACGTAGGTGGAACAAAACCATTGGTCGTTAGTTTGAATGTCTGTTCTCTGGTAATGACTGGGGTAATTCATTTTATTACTCTCTTTTGTGTACAAACTATCTTCTGTGGCCTCATAGGAGTGGTATACTGGAGAGTCTCATTTCTAAGCTTATTTTGCATGGATTCTGTGTCATTTCATAGATAGGGTTAAAAGATTTTTCTGCTTTCAGAAAACATTAAACTATAAGCTTTGTGCTTCAGAAGAATAGCTTGACTGCAGGGAAAGTATGAGACAGATTGCTGAGCTTGTAGGGCCTTTAATAAATGGTCAGTTGATAAGTAAAAACAATACAAAAGAACAGGAGGTTCTCATCTGTCAGAGCTTCATAGCATGACAGGAAATTGTCCACCATAAACCATTAGGGAAGGTGTTTGTTTTTTGTAAACTTACTGCCACTCTAGACAAACAAATCGCAGGTGGACTTCTTTATATGTGCCATCATCAGGATTATAGATTACTTTTGTTTGTATGTAATCTGAGTAGATCAAAGCATTTGTTTCATGTAGACAGACAAGGAAAACTTTCTAAGCAGTGTTTCAAGTATTTTGGTGGAATAAAACTTATTTTATTATTTTGTGAATATAAGCGGAGGATCTGCAGTTTGTCTTTTACTGATCCAATGTTTTCTGGCATAATGCAGGGGTGATTCCGTACTGTTCAGGTACCTTTCTGTAAAACCAGTATAAGAGTATCTGCTAAAGGACTCCCTCAGTGATGATATGTCAAGCAGTATGTCTTCCTCAAGAGCCAGAAGGAAGTCAAGGTCTCCTGTGTAGTGCTGGTGTGTGTTCTGCAGCCAATTTCAAATAGCTGTTTATATGAAGAAGTTGATACTGACTCATTTACAGCATTCTTGGAAGAAAGCATATGACATGAAAATTAAGTACAGTATTTTGAATACTTGTCAAAATCAGCTCTTCAGTCTTGAGTGCCAGAGATAAATATTAGATGAATGAGGCCAAGATTCTTGTAGGTTGTTTTAAACTAAATATCTACTGTCTGCTTATCCCACTCACTCAGCCAATCAGCTACATAAATAACTAAGAGACTATATCCAATTCTAGTCCAAATAATCAGCAGGCTACAGTATGCAAGATGCAGTCTCTGTACCTCAGTGGACTCTCGTGAGTGTGTTGCTAATGTCTTTTAAGTTCTGCTTCCTAAAGAAGCATGCTCTGCTTCCTTACCTGGTTATTTGCAGCTGGGTAAGAGAAAGAAGCAGCTTTCTAGTGATGAGCATAACTGAATCAGAGCAGAGTTTTTCTTCCTTGAAAGTGCACATCACGCTTTCCTTTGATTACTGTAGTTTTGCCACAAGGTTTAACATCTATCAAATAGTGTAAGGATGAGGGGTCACAACTTTATTTTCTTGCTTTTTATTACTTTATTTTAAACACCAAGTTAATTAAAAAACTGCTTTCTTCAGGGAATCTGTTTGAGTTTATATGGTGCTAATTCTGTTTGATTTTGGAAGATCCTGCTGCCAAGCTCCCTGGTAGTTGGTTTGCATTTTTATATTTTACTAAGAGCGGATTTTTGTCTTTTCAAAATGTGACATAGAGCACTTATTAGTCAGAGTTGCAAAACTTGGGAAGCTGCCAAAATGCAAAAGGATTTTTCCTTCCTGTTTCTGCTTTTTAAGATTAAGAGCAGTTTGATTACATAAACAAGGATACCAGTCCTGTGATTTATAGTGACTGTTTAACAAACAGTAGCATCTCTTGGTTGAGAAAAGATAGAATTGCAGTTTAGTTCAACACCAATTAAAAGACAAAACTAAATAAAGTGCAAGGCCTTCTTAAATATAGTATGATTGGAAAACGTGTTTTCAGTGGTGGATGTGTTTTTTCTTAAAAAAGATCAGTATTGCCATTTCCTAGCATATTAATCTTGAGAAATTACATGTTAATGTTTGAAGTATATGCTGTTCAAATCAGCAGTATTTGTAATGCAAAAATACAGAACTAATGAAACAGATCAAATTTCAACACCAAATCTTTTTGGATATTTGTTTTTTACAGTGAATAGAGTTTTTTCATGTGATTATCAGTACGAATGTCTGCTTGTGACTGCTACAATTCTGATGCCATTTATGTGGGTAGTGGAGGGCTATGCCTTTTCTACCAGTTGCTTGGCAGTGGTTGGAGGAAAGCCTTGCAACTAAACAGTTTTCACAGACCTTCTATGTCTCTCAGTATTTCTTGGACAGAGTTTATTTTATGAAGTGGCATGAAATTCATGCAGCTTTTGAGATACACATGTCATTGAAAAAGGGTTCTCAAGCTTATCACCATTTTTGTTAAAAAAAGACAATTCTGTTGAGGCACTGCAATATTTTGCTTGCAAATGAATTAGTTTTTCTTGCTTACAGAAAGATATTGAAGTGAGAGACTGGCTTCTGTTATAGGTCTATTATATAGTTGTTTGTTAAAATGACAGAAAAATAACATGAGCTGCTAATCAATGTAATTAATTGTATTTCTGCAATGTTTCCTTCTTACAGCCATCAGTTGGTGAAAGTCTTCAGAAAGAAGCATTGAAAAAACAAGCAATGAAACAGGTCAGATGTGATCAGTTCTCTTGTATTAAATAATTGCTGAAACATAATTGTGCCAGTTTAGAGTTAGAGTTACCCTTTTAAAAAAAATCAACAAAATTTTAGGACTTTGTGCATTGCTGTTTGTAGCACAAGACTCTTTAAAATGTGATTTGAATACATCTAACGTGGTGCTGGGTTTTGATGGAGGGAATATGTGGTTGAGTTGGCATGGTCGCCAGTCAGCATTTCTCTTCCATTGTCAGGAGATCCAATCCAAGGCCTCCCTGAGTAGTTGAGTTTTTTGTTGACGGGGCTTTTGGAAACTCAACGGTTTCGCAGTTCTTACTTCTGACTTGACTGTACAAACAGAAGATAGAATAATGAAGTATGGGATCATATCCTGGGGAAGGGGGATAAACTATAGATGAAAAGAGACAGTAAAATTTATTGAACAGTTCTTCAGGTCAAACTGGTTTTAATTTACACTCCATGTTCTAAGGGATAGGTTTATACTATAGATCTGTTTAAATTGCAACATTGGAATAAAATGTTTGAAAATAATGAAATTCCATTACTAACTTCTTGTATCTTTTCTTCTTCCTTCCTTTTTTATCTTTTAGACTAAATTGGAGATTCAGAAGGCTTTGGAGGAAGATGCTACAGTGTATGAATATGACAGTATTTATGATGAAATGCAGCAACAGAAGAAAGAAAGTAATGCCAGAATTTTATCCGGAAAAGATGACAAAAAGGTCAATACCTGAAAATGTATGCTTGGAATGGCTGTGATTGATTAACTTTTCAGATTTGCCAAATGGATTTTCTCCTGGAGTGTGAAAGTGTTGTGCTCAAATCCTGTTACATAATGTAGTCATTTATAAGAATTTTGGCAAAACTGTTAGTTCGCCAGATAGTTCAGAGTGTGGTGTTCTGGAGGGCAGCAGACTACAACTTTCTCACCCAATTAAGGGTGTATTTCCATCTTTCTGTGTATCTCTGATAAGGGTGTAACAATGGGATTGTAGGATTAGAGACAACGTGCCCTGCAACAGTACTGCTACTTATAATAACAACTTTCATTATTAAGCCAATGACCATAAATTCTCCCTGCTCCCTCACTTGCTTACTTGGGGGACTGTCAGAAGTTTAAAGTAATTAATGTTTGCTGGTGAAATAGAGGCCTGTTTCCACAGCCCAATGCCTTGTTTCAAAGCATTGCTGAACTATCCTGACAAGTGATATTTTCATCGTTACTTATTTTGTTTCATTTGAAAATTCTTGTCAGTTTATGTGCTTATAAAAGGAAGCTTCTCTCCCCTTTACAGCAACAGAAAGGCAAAGCTATTACAAGGCAGAAGACAGAGGGGTGAGAAATCAAAAAACATTTCATTTCACTGAGAACAGAAATCATTCTAGTCAAAGATGGGCTGAATGTTTTGATTGAATACTGCTTTTGTTGTTGGGAAGCATGCCATGTTACTGATCTAAAATGGAATGACAACTTGTTTCAGATAGCTATCAAACAGTGTGAGAATGTTAGACTTGCTTCTGTCAGTTTTCTTCCATTAACAACTTCCTGCAACATCTCCATCAACTCCAGTTTGCGTTTTCTAGTTCACCTCAGTTACCTTGGAGCATGATACCATTTTTCTTTCCTGTTTTAGCCTAGATACATCCAAAATCTCCTCAAAGCAGCTGAGATTAGAAAGAAGGAGCAAGAAAAGAGAATGGAAAGAAAAATTCAGAAAGAGCGTGAAATGGAAGGAGGAGAATTTGATCACAAAGAGGCTTTTGTGACTTCAGCCTATAAGAAGAAGCTACAAGAAAGGGCTGAGGAGGAGGAAAGAGAAAAAAGAGAGGCGGCTCTTGAGGGTAAGATTCACACTGAAGTAATTCCTGTTAAAAAGCATGGCCCTGTCCATGATTTACAACATTGTCACCTAGACTCTCAGTGAGGCTTGAGATAATTAAAATCAAAAAAGATCAGTTAGTATATATTGTATCACATCTGACTTGAAAACCTCTAGGATGGAGATGGCAGTCTTTGTATTGTCTACCAATTGTGAATGGTGTCTGATGAGTATTTGTGACACAGTAAATCTAACTTTACTGTCTTTCTCTTAGCATACCTGGATGTGACCAAACAGAAGGATCTCAGTGGATTTTACAGACATCTTTTAAACCAGACAGTAGGGGAAGAAGAGATGCCTAAATGCAGCTTTCGTGAAGCCAGGTAGGATGTGATTCCAGAAGGTTTTCAGATACAAACCAGTTTCTGGCTGGTTGTGATTCCAAACTCACTGCAACACTGTAAGAATTAGACAGGGAGTACTAAAACACTGGTAGGGTAACTTGATTACTTTGTACAGCTAATTAATGGATTGATTGGGAAAATGTTCCATGATCATCTGTGGTACAGACAGAAACACACAAGAGAGGAGTGCCATTTAAATGATGTCAAGAGGACAGTCATACTTGTATTATTCTAAACTATACTTATTGGTTTACATAATATTTGGCAGTCTGCATTTTGCTACATGTTTTGAATCACGAGGGAGGCAAAAGGAAAAATAATGAGAATAGAGGTAAGTCATAGGAAATGATATTGTGATATGAATTTCTTGGAAAGAATGTGAGTTTCTAATTTAGTATTTATTCCACATTTACCAGTTCATTAAAAATACATTAACTGAGTGTTGATACTGTAGTAAAAGGATTACCTATATATTTGATTAACTTCCAATGGGAATATTTTGAAGTATTTATACATGCACATTCCAAAGCAAAGGAATGAGAGAAAGCTGAATTATTTATGTAGTTGAAATGGTGAAAATCTGCCCTGTGGATAAATGTTTCTCATATGCAACAACTAATCATTTCAGACAACTCGGGTTAAGTCTCGCTTGAGATAGGCCTTAAAACTGGATGTCACTATCTGAATGCTTGCTGTCACAAAGAAAATGCAACTTTCATCACAAGATCTAGATCTAAGATGGGATTATTATTAAAGTAGATTCTTAGCTGAAATGAGGGCTGTGATCACAGTGAAGTTACTCAGCCATCTGAAATAAGGGAATTCTCGATTACGTCTTTAGGGTAAAGACACCTTCTAGGAAATAAATAGGGAAAAGTAGTATCAAAGAAATAGACTTACTGAAGAGTTACTGTCTAGAAGAAAAGCAGAATGGCATCCTGAATTTAAGAAGAGAATGGGAAATTTGAAGCCACAGTTTTGTCAGTTGAGACTTAAAAGTGTTAGTATACCCACATGTTTGGAAAAACATCCTGTCTCAGGCTTTCAAGAAAGAGAAATACCTGCTTGGTTTCGGTGTTGCACAAAGGTTGCTACTTAGGTGGTCAAATGAATTTTGCGTGTTATGCTGTCTTCTTTTCATTGATGAAATCTTAAGTTTTCAGTTGCATCTCTTTATGAAACCAGTAGCAGTAGTGGTCGGGCCACTTGGTTGTCTGTTTGCTTTAACAGATCTTTCAAAGTGTCTTCAGGATGATGTAGTTTTGTACTGTGTAGAGACCATTTGAAATGAAGATTTCTTAATCTTGTCAATGAAATAAATGTTTGTTTTTTTGAGTTATATATAAAATAAAGGGGAAAACAAGTAGTAGTGTAGAGGATGCTCCCAGCAAGGCTGTCAGATATGCTTAGGTGTGTGTTTTATTTTTCTTCTTACGGTGTTACAATATGATACAGAGAGAAAACATCTGAATTTTTAAATCTCAGAATTTGCATTACTTGTCCCTGAAGCTATACACCTTTGACTAGTTGTTTTAATTAATTTGATTACTAAATAAATATCAAACTTTTCTGCCAGGGGTTGGCATTTGGTATTTAAGAATCTATGAGCTGTTAAAAGATAATAATTTCTACCTAGCCACAAGAGTGAGACCTACAGAGATAATGGATTTTAAAAGTCTACTGCTAATGGAAGCTATGTTCCTACTCTTGACAAACAAAGCATGTAACCTGCTGCTTCTCTGGATAATCATTCGACAGGAGCAGAAGAATAAACATATAGGAAAAAGTGCATAGCTTAGCAGAAAGCTTACATAAGAATACAGTTCTATGTATTTTTCCTTAGATGGAGGCTACAGATAATTAACCATAATTTCTGTTAGAGAAATTCATCAGCTCGCATTCGCCAAGAATCAGACAGAGATACAAAAGAGAAATCCTTTGCACTGGATTCCTGGAACCTGAGTAACAGATACAGTTGCTTCCTTAACACTTTTCAGCAGCATCTTTTGCTTAAGTCCAGACCAAAAGTCAATTTGCAGAGATTTCAGGCTGTATAATGTTGTTCTTTTCTTTTTTAACATAAAAAATGTAGGATAAAGGAAGAAAAATCTGACAGTTATGTGGAATCCAACCAAAGGAACAAATGTCCATATGAAAAACAAAGACTGAAGCCCTCTGCTAAGAAAGAGAATAATCCAGATGCTGATACTGACTTAGAAACTGATAGTAGTGATGATGGTAAGAGACACAAAAACAGTAAAATGAGTTTGGAAAAGAAGAGGAGGAGAGAGAGTTCTGTGAGCAGTGAAGAGGAGGCTAAACATCACAAGAAGTCACCAAACTCTTCCAGTGCAGAGGAAGAGCTGCATGCAAAAGCCCAAACAAGTCATCTTGCAAAGAGGGGAGAAAGCAGACTGACCAGAAGGGGAAATGATGAACAGTATAGGGAAAAAGATTATGAGAAAAGTAGGACTCATGAAAGGGATCATCAAAGGGTAAGGGAAGAACGACATAGATATGGAGATCATGGTAGTAAAGATAACTACAGAAGGAGGGAAGAGCAAGATGATAAACAAAGGGGGAAGGAAAGAAAAGAGAGGGAGGGACATGAAAGAGAATGGAGGAAGGCAAAGGAGAGAGGAGAGAAGGGCTCAGAAAAGGAACGAGAGAAAGAAAGAACAAGAAGTGATAAAGATAGATACAACAACAGAGAGAAGGAGAGAGGAGAGAAATGTAGAGAAAAAGAAGATCATGTGAAGGAGAGGAGAGAGAAATACAGTAGTGATGAAAAGAAATACAGAGAGAGGAGGGAAGGTACTCCTGCATCTTTAGAAAAAGGTGGAGAGACTGACCTGGAAAAAGAGAGAAAGGGCAAAGAGAAGGAGGTGGATGAGAAGGGAAGACCCATCTCTGGAATGTTGCCTGAGCAGAAACGTAAAGCTGAAGAAGAGAAAGAACAATCCCAGAAACCATCTGAGACTGTGAGCAAATTCGCCAAACGGAGCAATGAAGAGACGGTGATGTCAGCGAGGGACCGTTACCTGGCCCGGCAAATGGCACGTGTCAGCACTAAGTCTTACATTGAGAAGGAAGAAGATTGATGGCCCTGAGGTGAGCAAAATCACTTGGTCTGTGAACCAAGAGAAGAATCTGATGCTGCATGGACCCTTGTACAGAAGTCAGAGTGTATCCTAGCTGTTTATTCCCAGCTTTCATTTAGGAAATTTTGTGTGCCATAACAGAACAACTTTTTGAAAGGATTAATGGATTACCTGATACATAACCTTAGTCTGTTTATATAGTTAAGATATTGTATTTCTCTGACTCTGCCCAGCGTGGCCTTGAGTACCCTATCCTTGGTACTTGAAGGTTCTGGAACGGACCTGGGCGTGTTAAACAGCATAAGGTGAGAATAATTTCCCTGGGCAGCCCCTACTCCTTTCACCAGCTGACACAGTGAGCTCTGCTGAGAGAAAAGTGTTCTCAGTCCTTTGCAGAAATCATCATTGCCCACTGATGCTCTCAACAGTGAGAAGCAGACCTGTAAAAGTGTGAAAAAAAGCAAGAAAAACAGACTGAATAATAATCTAGGAGATTTATGTACATAGTGTGGTGTTTTGTAAGTTAAATATTAATTTTGTATTTATGTGTGGGCTTTGGTTTTGGGGACCTGATGTACAGAAACAAATAAAGTGTAAGATATGTTGTGGATCTAATATATATTTCTTCTAATGTTTGTGTTATTTTACTGTATCTTTTTTGTGCAAAATAAGGTATATGAATCTTGATTTCATGTATTACAGTCGTGCCTGTTTGTTCTACTGGAGGTAATATTTTAGATTTCTCAGTCTGTTCAAAGGTTCATAATCAAGTAAAGTTACTCCAAACTATAACATGGTGAGTAGGGTATCTGACAGTGGTCAGAGTTTTTAAAATAACATTTTCAACACTTTTCATGTTGGTTTCTTTCTTTTGCAGTAAATTTCTCACTTTCATGGGAGGGTGAACTCGTCAAATCTCAATCTTTTTTTTATAAATACTTTTCTAATATTTTGTTCAGCTCACTTGGCAGTGATACAAACAGAGTGAAAGTAAATGCCAAGCCTGCCACTTTATAAAGGCTTGAAATGGAATGAGTTTTATGTGTAAACTAATGAAGTAGCTAGGCACTTACTCCAAGTGTGTATCCGTTTGGTTTTGCTGTTGTGTGTAAACAGATGTAGTGTGGATTGATGGTTCAGTTAAAATAGAATGAAAGCAATAGGCCAAGGTTCAGACACTAAAGGAAATCCTCTGCTTTTTGTCAAAGAAGTCTCTTGGTATAGAGCAAACTGGATTAGATGTTCTGATTTTTCTTGGAATTCATGTTTTTCTTTGTTGTTCCCATGAGAGGCACAAGAGATGTCTACAGATGGGTTATGAGTATTAAATTTATTACAATAACAGTTTACAGTACAAGGCACATACTGATGACTTACAATCAGCTTGCAACACTTGTAACTAAACAGATGCATAAATTAATAGAGGTGCATCATGTACAAGTTGGAGGGAATACTTAGTTCTGTACAGCTAAAACTCCAGTTTAATTCTCTTTGTTTAAAAGGCAAACATGGTCTTAACTTACCAGTTTCATAACGTCCTTTTCATTGTTAAGAACAGAGGGTAGGATATACTCATGTAATAGATAAGCAGAAGTGAGCTGAAGAGAAGCAATCTCTTTGCCTCAAAACACTTGTAATTGCAGTGCAGCCCATTTGGTATCAATATAACTAGTTTTTGTACAATGTTTTAATGTATGGCTACTTGAGCTATCTGATAAATACTGGTTACTTTAAATGTCTCCTTATGGCTTTGCAAAAGGAAGAAAAAAAGAATCAATGATAAAAATGAGTGAAATCAATTTCTCAATGTTTTAACCACTCAGCTAAAGCAGAGATAATAAAAAATGAACTCATCATAAGAAGATTTGGAAACCTTCAAATCAGTATGCTGTGTAATAAAAGAATAATGAGGACTAAACTGCCTTGCAAGTTCAGCTTTTATAGAGTGAAAACATTCATTTCCCAGACTTTGATACATAGAGGCACCTTGTTCATCTTACATTGACGTTTCCTTTGTACTTTTTCAATTAATGAACTAACCAAAATTAAGTTTAAAAAATTGATGGTTTTGTGATTGGTAACTTAGTAACTAAAAGGCTGACTCATGTTAAAATAATTCCCAAACTATTCCTGTTTTCCTTTCAATGAAGCCAGTTTTGGAAGTAGTTTTACTTGAGGAATAAGCTACAGAACTATTTCTTATGAGTAACTGTTTATTCTGTTTTTCTGGTGGCAATCCTTGTCCCTTGAAATACTTTAGGTCTCAAGTTCAACTTCCAGTAAGAAAATAACTTCTGTTTGTAGTTCTGGAAGAACAGTCCTTATCCCTTTAAGTTATTTCCTTATTGGAAGTTGGGCTTGAGGCCTAAAGTGAACTCAAAGACAATAGCTGAGGTGTAAGAGGTGTTTCTCCAGGAGGTGTCTGCACACCTAAGGAAAATAACCTTGGTGGAAGTGATGAAAATGTTTTCAAAAGACAAATAATACATTAGAGGAAAGCAGTGATGGTGCAAGTTCTTCAAACCTGTGTAAACTCTTCAGTAGATTTCTTACTGCCTGCTGCTATGGATGCATATATAACCTTGTTAATTTTAGCAGTACACTACCGAAGTAGACAGTGAGATACAAAAGAGACTTTTATCTTCTGTTTTATTTTACTTTTGTTATAATCTATGTGATAGAATAAAAATACAATGCATGTTTTTACATAAATGATGCCTATTTAGGTTCACCTAAACTTCCACATAACTGCAGCAGGACTATTGTCCTCCAGCTGACCTGGCAACTGCAGTCAGCCTGAAGGGCAGATGCATTTGGAGAGTATGTGTGTGCATATGATAGAAAAAGGTTAATATGTGCATGGGAGTTAATTAGCATATCAGTGCCTCAGAATTTAATACAGACAAATCAATCCTGCTGAACTGTAATTCTTGTTAAAAAGAGTGAAAACCTAATGCATTCCCATTAGAAGAGGAGCAGATAAAGTCTCAAAGTAGGTTTATATAGTTTGTAAAGCATACTTTTGTCCAACAGCCAAAAGGATTGTTCTAAACTTTAGTTCTCCAGGAAAGTATAGAAAAAGCCAGAAGTTTGAAATTAAATTAGAAAAAGAAAGAAAAGCAAAGCAGAGATGTGGATATTTAAGGTTCCACTTTTTGGCACCTGAACTCAAAATATTGGTTTGTAGTTTCTGTGGGTGTGTTAGGTCTCTGACACGTCAGGTCTGTCTGTCTCATTTTGTAAATAGCTTAGTTACAAAAACAGCATAGTAAGTGCTAGCAACTTAGATGCTTGTCAAGTAACCTGTGACAAGCTTTTGTGGCTTGAATAAGTCTAAAGGAAGGTGAAGCCTACGTTACAAAAAATGTTTTTGTAGTATTTGTTGTGCAGAAAACAATAGAAACTGTTGCCATCTACAAAATGCAGGAAAGGAAAAGGAGGATAATGGTACCAAAAGCGGGTGCTAATGTACGCAGAGCTGTATATAGTGCTGCTCAGGATTGTTTCCTCTTCCTCTCTACTCTGCTGCAAATGCAGGGAATTCACTATTGTTTTTTCACATTTATAAAACTCTGTGTTACTTGAGTAATGTATGGCTATCAGAAATGGTTTGTATTTTTCAATGCAGCGGAAGCAGTTAGAACCTTAGAAGCAAATACGACATTGCCCAGTACGAACAATCACATTGAGGAAGATAAAGGAGTACTGCCACAGACTCGGGGTTCTACACCTATTCCTACCCACTGATCCTCATCCTAGAGTGGCAAATGCAGGCAGGCACACTGTCCAACAGCCCCTGTGCCCACACGTGCAGTATTCTCAAGCACACAGACATCCTCGTGTTTCCAGAATGAATTCATTCTCAGTTCAGTCTGGTTGGAAGTGCACTGTAGATTTCATTGAATTGCTTGGGTTAATGTGCTGGAGGCATCATGTTGCCAAATGCCCGTTGTCCATGACACAACCTCCACAGAAACTCCTCCACTTGTTGTCTCAGCTGGAAACTTATTTTTTTGGTTGGGAGAGTATGAGGAAAGGTACATTTGATGCTCTCCTCTCCCCAGGAAACAGATTAGCCTATACCGCATTCATGCGGATGTCTCCAAAAGGAATCTCTGTAGCTGTTTCTGGAGTGATGCTTTTCAGAATACGCTGTGGGAAAGAAATCGGTATTAGAAATTGATTCATTTTAGAGATAATATATGACAGCTTTTTGGAAAGAAACTTAAAAATATAACTGGTGAACTATGACACAAGGGTGTCACAGGCTTCTGTTATCTCAGCATCACAGAGATGTAAGCTGCCATGGAAACACACAACATTCTTTTTTAATTATTTGTAACATATAATTTGTATCACAGCTTGACAGATGCCATATTAATGCTTTAGGACTTTGCAGTTTACTTGGATACCCTGAGCCAACTGAACATATTCTTTCTGAGCTGTTATTTATGTGAACCTACAAGAATTACCAACAATTTAATCACAGGCTGCCACAGTATTATGGCAGAGAAATCTGAAGTACAGGAGAGAAAGGAAACTTACAGATATAGCCAGGGGAACCAATCTTCCCCTGACTCATTCAGATGATCCACTGTCTTGTGTGGTTACTAGGAAAAGCCTCCAGTTCACTAGAGCTTAAAAAAAGTACTTGATTTAATGTTTTATGTTAAGGTACCAGCAGCATCTTAGACCTGGGGACATGTGTGAATCACTCAGAATGGGCAGAAGACAATTATCTATCAGCTGGCTTAGAACAGCAATAATCCTAGCAAAATCTATTCATAGTCTTTATAGGAATCATGTCCTCTTACAGTCAGATAAAAGCAAGAGAGTGTCATGGATACCTCCTTCAGTGTTCCTGGAGTGACAATCAGCCGATAAACCATGTAGATTGGAATGAAGATGATAGAAGAGGTTCCTATGCAATAACCCACTACTGTAGTCCAGTAGGGATAGCTATAATCAAAAAGCCGTAGCTCAGGAGGGTTGGACAGAAAGCTGCAAGTGATGAACTGAAAAAGAGGAAAGTATGAATAGATGTATTTTGATGGCACACATCTTAGAGAACTTTGTGGCCCAGTGTAGCATTGAACCAAAAAAATAAAAGGAGTTGGAATCAAGAAGTATTAAACATATGTCAACACTGATAAAATCCTAAAGAACAGTAGTAGGGATTTAAGGGAAAAAAACCCCCAAACAACCAAAAACCAACCAACCACAGAAAGCCCAACAACAATCACCAAACAAACCAAGGAACCCCTGAAACCACTTTTGGATATCCACACTTTCCTTCAGTAAGTTCAAAAGAGCTTTAGGGTACACCCCACCACAGTATTGCTTCTTGCCTAACAAGTATTAGAGAGAAAATTCAGGACCACACTTGGACATTTAAGCAATACAGATTCAACTTTTTTTCACTCTTATTTTCAACACATTTTCTCTTTTCTGTCATATTTTTCCATAGTATTTACCTACTTCAGTAGCTTTTACAAATGTTAATACTAGTTTGGGTATAGTATTCTGATGTCAGCTGGATTAATGTTCTTAACAGCATTTTCCTGTGCATGTCCCTCATGACTGAAAATTTCTTGTGAAACAACAAATACTTTGAGGTGAATGCTACAGGAATATTTGTGGCTGTTGTTGGAGGGATCTCTGGCTCTCTTTTTTTTCAGAGTATGATCAGAAGATCAGGATTACCGGCAAAATTTCCATATAGAAATAACCCTCTGCCTTCTGGGCTCTCCGTACTTCAATTTTCACAGAGAATACAAACAGCTCTGCCTGGTAACCACATCACCAGAGCTGGATTCCTCTGTTTATTTTTCTGTTGTAGGATCACAGAGAGGACAGCAGTATAAAAGTTATTTGTGGTGTCAATACTTATTTATAGCTTTTTTTCCCTGTATTTTTTCTGTGAGTAATAACATCTCTTAATTGTGCACTGATCATTACAAGTGTTTTAGATTTACTCTGAAGGTCTTAAATCTACATTCTGTGCTTCACAGACTCCATCTTGACCTGCTCTGCTCCCAGTAAAGCTAGTAACAATAAAAGATAGCATGAACTAATTTTGGATCAGGAAATGAACACTTTACATTCAGATGTTATCAATAATACTACCAAGTCAAACACTGGGGCAGTATTTCCAATTCTGACTTATAGATTTGTAAAGGTTGCAATTAACTGCTGTACATTTTAAGTGGAATATTCTAAAGCTGTCAGTCAGCGGTTACTGAGACAGGCTATTTACTTCTCTTCATTTTCCTTCCCAGGCAGGAAGTATATTTCATCATCTTTTATTGCTTCATTTTTCTGAGGTAAATATAAAGCAACAAAACAAAGTAACTTTGTTCAGTAGAGGGAAGGAGTTATTCAGAGCTTATTTAGCTAGGTCATCTACAAAAATCCTTAAAGTAGTCATTTAGTAACAAGACCTTGCAGCACCGTATTGGATTTTTCACTAATGGAGCGTTTTTGGTGTAATAACTGTTACTAATGAACTTCACAAGAGAATTCTGTCATTAAATGTTTAGAAGTCTAAGTAGCTGCTTTGGTCAATTTGAATGTTCTTGTGCTGGAAAGCAAAAATTATAAAGAAAACTCACCAGAAGGAAGATGGGACTAATTGCTACCCAGCAAACTCGCCAGTACCAGCCTGGGGTAAAGCCTAGCATTTCTTTCACATCCTTGCAGAACTGGGTGATGCCTGTGGAGACAAGTGAGAGGAGTGTGCTGATAGCAGATAGCAGTTTTTCTTAAGTAAATGCAGCATTTTGTATGCACAGCAAATACACTCAGAGTGCATCATGAAAGGCTGTTTTTCCTTTAACTCTTAATTATATTGAATCTTTCATTTTTCTGAATTACAGCTCTTGTTACTTTTAGTTGTCATTACTTCTGTCAGATAACAATTTCTAATGATTCCCATAGATCTGGTATTTAGTGGGTTTCTAAAAAGGTTTGGTAAACTTTTTTTCTGGGGACATCAATGGTCTTGTCAGCAGAAACAGAGGAAATGCCAGGCTGCAGAAGCTCAGGAGTCTGGGTTAGTATTGTTTGTTGACATGACAGTTTACCCACCGTAGAACCAGGCTACAGCAACTGCTTCCAGAAACACGACGGTCAGGACAGCTGGGCCAGTGGCGTATTCTTCAAACAGTTTTACCACATACGCTCCTCCCTAGAGAGGAGATCAAATGCACAGTGAATCTTGTAATGCTCTTGTTTGTTATTGTCTTCCTCTGGACCAGGGTGTTCACAGAGGGATATTTCAGTCAGTTCTATCACTTTGTGGCTGTTCCTGACAGGGAAATCCTTGAGCATGCTGCTGATCTGCTTGCTCTCTGGACATGTATTTCACCAGTGGGGCTGCCATGCAGAAAAGTTAAAACTGAATCTGTTGGCAGAGCCAGCTGGATTTTAATGAACAAATGAGGTTTGGTAAGGGTTGAGGGGATGGCTTTTTGCATGTGTTTTGTTCTTGCATCTTCTTTCTCCAACTTGAGTCAGAGTTACTGAACAGGAAATAACTAAAATGCTGCTTTGCTCTCTTTCCGTTTGGTGTCTAGAGTCATGAAGGAGGAGAGCATTGTGTTTTGGAGAGGAACTGAGTCTCCTTTTACAGCAAATGCTTTAAATGGGAAGGAAGTTGCAAATAAATGATCAAGTAGAGTGAAGCACAACAGGAAAGCCAAGTATCTTTTCCCTGTCCCTTATGATCACAGTATTCCTTATTCCAAGTGTTGCTTTTTGTGAAAATGAAATTGCACAAGTCCCACTGTAGCTATTTGATGTGAGTGGTAACAGTTTCTCACCTGATTTGATGAGAAGATCAAGGAAATTCACTGCTAGAAATTTTTGGAGAATAGCAGCAGTCAATGGCAGCATTTTCTAGCAGATCATTTTTTGTCAATTCTTGTTTGTAAAATTCAAAATCAGTTTCAAACATGGTGAAAATTAAAATATCAATCCCTGTTATTTTTTTAAAGGGAGCTTTTGAGAACAAGAAGCAAACCACATACAAAATGTGGAAGGTTGTTTGGTTACTCATTCAGCAGGGAGCAGCAGCTGCGTCATGATGTGGAGCACGTTAGAGTTTTGATGAATTGCAATAGGATCATTTTGCAACACTTTTCTTAGTGAGAGGTTCACATTAATTCTACATATAGTTTTCTAATGCATAAAGGAAACAGGCTGGAGATTTAATCTGGTTTCTTGAAACTCTTAAAAAAATAGTGCCTTCTCCAAGTTGTCCTTTGCAAGAAACTGCCAGTAAGGAAAGCTGAGTAATGGGTAAAATACTTACAAATGTCAGGGTTGCTAATGACCCTAAAAAGCAAATGATGATCAGACCAAGGACAAACAATTCCCTGCGTTTGCTCCAGACATGTGGGAATTCATCCAGTACTCCAGTAATCACTCCCTCTAGTCCTGCAAACTGGAAAGAATGGAAAAATCACTGAAAAGTAGAGGGCAGTTTTACCTGCTTTAAAGTGTGTTCCAGTGCTTAAAGGAAATTTAAAGCATTGAAACGCTGGTGCTTTATTCTGCCTGTAGAGTTGGTGTGATTGTTGGGATTTTTTTCTGCAGAACTTTTAAACTCTTTAAGGTGAGGGTTTAGTCTTTGTGTATCTGTAGGAAGTACTTCCATGCAGAGGAAGTACTATATTACAAGCAATAGGATGCCAGTAAGTAGTAGCTGGCTCCGGAGAACCAAGATTGTGAAATCAGCTGAGTTTAGCCTTCCTGGGAGTAGCTGATTCTCAACTTGCTCATATGGCAAGTTTTTAGAACATCTCCTTTTTGCAGTGCTACTGAGAAGGCCACCTCCAGTTCCCACCTTTTAAGTCCAATTAATATGAAAAAAATGCAGAATTTAGCAATTGCTTTGTAAGTTTACAAGAGAGGAGGAGCCTGGAAGGCAGCATCAACCGGGAGTTTGGGAATCAGGTGCTTTTGTTGTGTTTCCAGATCTGTTACTAATTGTCACAATATGATACTAACAAATCATTTAATTTTATTTAGGTCTGTTTAGGTCAAAATTGGAGTAATAGTTGCTCATAGAAGCACACGGAGATACCAATCCTGCTTTAAACCCTAATCCTGCTTTAAACCCTCTGGTGATGGTCCAATATTTGTAATTCTGTTTCTTCTGATGTTTGGGAGGATAAGGCCATACACTAAATGTCTGAGAGGTCTGCTCTCTCACACACTGTGTACTTACCGTGCTGTCTAATCCCAGTGTGAGTAACATCAGGAAGAAGATGATTGCAAAGAAAGTGGAAGCAGGCATGTTTGCAATGGCCTCAGCATATGTAATAAAGAGAAGGCTGGGTCCTGATTATAGAATGAGAATTAAGGATAATTGTTAGCACAGTACTGGTACAGGCTGTTTCACTGTACCATAGAATCATAGAATGGTAGAGGTTGGAAGGGACCTCTAAAGATCTAGTCCAACTCCCCTGCTCAAGCAGGTCCACCTAGGTCAGGTCACACAGGAACATGTCCAGGCAGGTTTTGAAAACCTCCTGAGGAGAAGCCTCCACACCCTCCCTGGGCAGCCTGGGCCAGGGCTCCCTCACCTCAACAGTAAAGAAATTTTTCCTTAAGTGGAATTTTTTGTGTTCCAGCTTTTGCCCATTACCCCTAGTCCTATCACTGGATGCTACAGAAAAAAGAGCTGCCCCATCCCCTTGCCATACACCTTTTGAAGTATTAATGAGATCCCCCCTCAGTCTTCCCCATGTTGCCTTTGAGGGGAAAATTCTCCCCAGGCTATTTTGCAGTGTGTAGTTAATTGCCACATCTGTGAAGCTGCATTCAAGCATGAATATAGGCTGTCTTTATGGAATAATTTTTAGCTGTACTGTACATTTATAACAGTGTCCTTATCATAAAGTAAGTGACTATTCTGAATTACATGTTAAATGTTTTGCATAATTTGGGCTGTTCCCAGTCTAGAAGATAACATACAAATGTGTTCTATCAGGAGCAGTTTGAGCATTGTGTACAGAAACTTATCTTACCTGTGTCTTTGGCAACCTCAGATACATCTTCATTCCTCATCTCTGCCATGTATCCCAGCACAGTGAAAATGACAAATCCAGACACAAAACTAGTCATGCAGTTCACGGTACTGGTAATCAGAGCATCTCTGCAACAGAAGACCTAACTTGTATTAGGGAATCGGCATCTGCTAGAAAGGGTAGTTTACTACCAGGTGAGGTGAGTTAATAATCTGGATCAACTACTAAAAAACTAGTGGGATACAGTGAAAAACCAAGCAGCAGATCTGAAAGAAAGAAAAATCCCCCATATGACTAATTTATCTTCTTCAAAGAGATGCTACAACATGAGTCTGACACAGGATTGGAAGTTGGATATATACTGGGGTATTTTTAAAAAATAAGAATTACCACAGGAATAGTAAAGGATTGGGAATTTTATTTTACAAGTTATAAATAGAATTTTTGGAGAGAACAAGGAAACAAAAATAAATTGCCTTTCAGCTAGAGACTCAAGTAATTTCCTAACTGACTGCTGAGATTAAGTAATTATAATGTGATTGTTTGGCAGAGGTTTCATCTGGGTTGTGGCAGGTTTTTACGTCTTAGACTCTTTGCTGCAAGTGGTAGAGATTCTCTCTTTCTAGAGTGGGCACAACAAAAAAGAAATGGTTTAGATTATAAGGTTTTTTCAGTAATTTCTGTTATGCTTCTGTGCCTTTCACCAGCCCTGTATTTCTTTTTTAAAAATACCCACAGTTACATTTTTAAACTCAATTCTACTTATAAGAATAAGGTAGAACTCACTGGTAGCAGTTGTTATGGAATTTGTTGTAGCTGGCATAAGCCAACAGGACCCCAAAACCTGGACCAAGGGAGAAGAAAATCTGAGCTGCGGCATCCACCCAAACCTGAAAAATATTGAAGATTTAAAAAATAATAATTATATGAAACAGATGAAATGAGTTTGGCATATTCAGAATATCACTTAGGTCAACAAAACTCTGTTTCATTAGTCTGCTTATATCCTGGTCCTGGCTTAACAAACGTTTTGTTAGGAGTTCATGTTGAAATACAAACATCTATTGTAAATCTGTGAGAGCTGTAAATACCCACTATAATTTTAGTGTCTATGTAGTGCTCATTTTATCCGTTTACCCTAAGTACTCACTGACAGTTTCACTTCTGACAGCATCTTAATTCACAGTGATTTTCCTGTAATCAATGTAACACAAGTTTTGCAATGTAGAGAGAACTTTCTGTCCATGACTTTGCCCATCTTCCTCCAAACTCTGTGCTGTAGAATGGTCCTAAGTTTGATTGTGTCCCCTCCAGGCTAAGTAGTAGCTGATCTCTGCCCAGATTTTTTCCTAGGATTATGGAAATACTTTGACAGTGTGAATGAAGTTGTAGTCCTTGGGACTCAGTTCAGCTTTGTTGTCATGACAGATGCAAGTATGATGCTCTTGTTATGAAAAGCCTGTTGTACTTGAAAAGTGGCCACAGCCTTAATGAGTAGTGTTCTTAAAGTACAATATCAGTTCTCTTTCTGAAGGTGAAAGTCCTCATTCATTTATCCTTGTTTGATTGAAACACAGAGTTCATTACAACTCATTTCTAATATTCTCTTCCATCATGTGAGGCCACCCTGTATCATCCACAGACAGAGCTCTGTCATCGTCCAGCACACAGATTGCAATCTGCTGTCCTTACTTCAGATACAACCAATACAATATCAATGCCCTTTATTGCTTTTTCAGAAGATGTGGTCCCTTATTGGAGATGCTGCTTTATCAGAGACTGGTGTCTTTTCATTTCCTTTTCATTCAAAACTCTCCATATCAGCTGGGCAGCTGCAGACTTGCAAACATGAGAATTTTTAATCTTTGTATATGTGGTATTTATTGCTTTGGGATGTTTCCATCACCCTTCTCACTAGGTATTTTCATAGGCAGTAAAGTAAGCACAGCCTTGAGCCTGATGGACTACTTCTCATCCACAGAGTTCAAGGCTGTATATCACATACTGGAATGGCTGGGATTTGTTGGTTAGCTCAGTTTTGGCCTCTGCCCTCCTTTCCTTTCAAATCTTGGTGGTGTGTGCAGGCCTAACTGATTTATGCCTTCTCCACATGCACTTGCATGCATTACTGAGTTAGGTTTTTTGGTTGGTGGCTACAGAGAGTGAGTCTCTTTTGGAGTAATCTGCCAAAGCTTGTCACAGGATGGAGATCTGAAGTTTCAACTCTAGTAACCCACGCTGCTTAAATACGGGCAAGTGTGGACACCACTGGGCTATGGAGAAGCCCACCCAAGTGTGTAATGATCCCCCTCACAGCCAAAAAACCCTGCAGCTAGACCACTTGTTAGGACTTAGTTTGCTCAATGTAGTTGTCATAGGTAATGGATTTTGTTGCAGTGTAGCAGTAGTCATAGCCTCTCAGTCTGTGTCAGGCTGTTCCCCATCTTCCTGGTGATAAACTGTTTGGTCACTTATTTTCATTCTAATCATATCACTAACTCTACACAACCACTGTATGGGAACTCTACCATTAGCTCAAGCTAAACTGATGGTGGACTAATCTTCAAAAGAATCTTTATAATTATGGGAAGAACAGCATGACTGTTAAACAAGAGCATGAAGTCAGGCTTTTAAGTCCATGCTAAGACATATGTTTAACCCTGCTTTATGTTGAAAATAGACATTGAAGCACATCCATGCTGATAGGCTTAAAGCAAACCTCTATCCTTTTATAATGTTTTTTACCTCAGTAGCCAGGAGTTTCTGCCAGTCAGGTTTCAGGTAGTAGAGAACACCTCTCCAAGCCCCAGGCAAAGTTGCACCTCTCACTAGCAGGATAAAGAGTATGATGTAAGGGAACGTGGCAGTCACCCATACCACCTGTGAGGGAAAAAAGAAAGATGGCATTTGCCATGGGCAGAAAACTAACAGGTGATAATGAGTTATTACAGCTCTTAGCATTTGTAACATCTTCATTTGAACTTCCCAGGTCTGTAAACACGGATTTTGCACATCTGTACCCATGTTTTCTCTTAGCAGGTTTATTCTTGTCCAGAGAACAGTGCATAGCTTACTGCTGTTATGTACTATTTGGATAACAGTAGCAGTCACTCTACAGTACATGCTTCCCAGATGCATGAACCTGTAAACCCTGTCATGAAGACAATTTGAGATCATTCTCTGTCAAGTGAATTGGCTCTTTTAGAACCGCTGCTGGACTATACTATACTGTACCAAGTTGATTTGTCTTGCTTTTACATTCACCTTGCCAGATGTTTTGACTCCTTTCCAGATACTGAAGTATACAATGGTGAAGATTAATAATAAACAGATGGTCAGTTGCCAGCTAATGCCCCCCAGGTCATCCAGCCCATTGGACCTGTGTATCTGTAGAACTTGGCGTCTGAAAAATGAAAGAAAAAAGCAAATATTTATGAAGTATGCTTTGAACAGTCCCATACTGTGGTCTGAGCATTACAGGTAGTCCTGAGGTCTCGGTAAGTGCGCTTCAGTCGTGTCATTTTGGATCATTTTTTAGTTTTGATTAAAAGTCTTATTTTAACAGTACACCAGTGATGGAAAATGATCAGTGATGACAGCTGACAGTGGTTGGGAACCTCTGATGTAAATACAGAGTAACCTGTATTCAGTTATTTGAGTAGTTCAGAAAAGGCTACCAGTAATAAACACCCCTGCTCCCTCTCCAAAGCAGAGCTTGCTACATGCTCCACTGTTCTGACTAATGTTACTGTCCTCACTTACATGCACTTACGTATAAAATTCTTCTGCAGGAGAGATGGAGTGCAGGGACCAGCTGACATTGTCCTTGCTGAAGTAGTTAGTGCAGTTGCCTGTGTTCCAAGCATTTGTGCAGCTAGTCCATGGCAGCTCCGCCGTGAAGGAGGATACGAGGTAGTAAAAGGCCCAGGCCATAATGGTGTTGTAATAGGAGGCTACGTAAAGATCTATTATACAGATGGCAAAGCCAATTCCTAGTGAGGCAGGAAATAATTACATTAAGTGAGTGTGAGTTTTAGGCCAAAAAAAAAAGGAAGGAATTGGTTATCACATAAACTACAATTAGTAACTGTCTAAGGCAGCTCTGCAGGAGGTACACATACCCTCTCAAGTGTTTACAACAGTGGAATTTCTTGTGGCTTCAGAAACACTCAGGCTCCAATTCCAAAAAAAGCGTCCTTAATTGAGACAGAACATGCTTATATAGTTTTTATTCATCTATTCCTAAATTCATAGAATTTAGAAATAGGCATCTTGCACTCACAGTGAACAAAAAGACAAGACCATAAGTTAACACGGGGAGCAAGAGTAAACGAGCATATAGAATGGATCCTTTTCCTCTGAAAGGCTCTGTGGTAGGATAGCAAATGGCAGACCAGGCTGAAGACAGAGAATCATTTCTTTGTGATATCTTTATAATATAAATAGTAGATCTTTATTCTCTCCTATTTTTGATTTTGCTTTGGATTCAGTGATATTGTTAATTACATTTTGGGTTTGAGGGTTTTTTTAATATATTGTCAGAGAAAGGGGACTGGCCTCTCTCTGATCAGTTTAATAATCACACATCTTGCGTGTGTGTGACAGTACACACAGATACCTGCAGCTCTACATGAAGTTTTAGGAAAGCTTGCTTTGGAAAGCCAAAATCTTGTGTAGCACAAGCCAGAATTTGTTTGATGAGATTTTTTTTCCCAGAAATTTCACCCTTATAGAAAATCTTTCAGATATTCAGGAAGTTCCTAGTAATGTTCCATTTCATTTCTTTACCTTTGAATATAGGACATATTTTTCTCCAAATTGAAATACACCCATTCCTGTGGTACTGTCCTAGTGCTAGTTCCATATAGAAGAGAGGAATCCCTCCAAAGATGGCCATAATTGTGTAAGGAATGAGGAATGCTCCTGCAAGAAATAAAGTAGATGATAGTAACTTTTCACAGGACTTGTTTTCCAACAGTACCAGTTGCATCAACAACACTTGCCTTTATCCTACAGAGAAAATGCATATCCCCTCCCTAGCCAGTGTGTCACACTGAATTACCATGGTATTTCTCATAAGAGCAACTACTTGGCAGTGTGAATACAAAGCCACACTCCAGCCAAACTTTTCACATTTCTGTCACAAGCATACAGAGGATTCACCAAAACTGTACTGGCTACAAGCCTCTACTGGCTGTGAGATGGGCTACAGATAAAATAATTAATTTCTTCAGTAAAATGTCTTTGTTACATTAGGGAGACAAAAATCCTTTCCAAGATCTCCTTGAATAGATTTTGATTGTAGCTGATATGTCATTGAGTCAAAGACTTAACATTCCTGATGTGTTGGTTTTGAGATGATATTTATCTGATTTTAAAACATGCTCCCTGGGGCAGGGATTGAGTCTTTTTCATTTGGAAGGTGGTTCTGCCCCTGACTGGCTCTCAGTTTCTAGTTGTACTGGTTTTTTAGATTTTGCTAAATAGTTTTTCTTTGATCTTAATGTATCTAGTTCTCCTATCTCAGTATTTAGGTTTTCCAGTCTGCTTGAAAAGTAAATAATTTCCTTGTGGTGATTTGTTATATATGATATTAAAATAAGCCATTTCTTTCTAAATAAATAAACCACATCCATTTCTAAGCAAGGAAGTTCAGCTTTAAGGAACAGCACACAGAACTAATCACTGACCTCCTCCGTTTTGGTAGCATATATAAGGAAATCTCCACACATTTCCCAGATCCACTGCATATCCAATAACAGAGAGTAGAAAGTCCACTTTTTTACTCCAGGTCTCTCTGTCTTCCAGCTCCATCAGCTGCTGCTGGCCTTCTGCTCCACAGGTGGTGGAAGTAGTGGTTGTAGTGGTGGTTGTGGCTGCTGGGGCGGTGCTCTGGGCATCTTCCACCTCTCCCATGCCGTTGCAGGGAACAGAGCTCTGACCCCCTGAATAACCATTTGAGATCTGAGCTGCCTCCCCTTTATCTCCCTGTCTGGGATGGACTTTACTGCCATCCTCCACTAGCCGTAGGGCAGATTTAGGGTTCTTGACCAGAAGTCCATTCTCTTTACAATCTTCTTCTTCCTTACAGTCTGAGACTTCTGTCTTGGAAGTCAGAGGCTCAGTCTCATTTCTTGTTGCCTTTTTTTCCATTTTTACTGAGATTTGTTCTGATCACTTGCAGACAGCAGCAGAGTCCTGTTGAAGCTTGTCTTCCCAAGCTTTTCTTCCCAGTGTATTCCCAGGCTTTTAGAATTCCTTTTCCATATTTAAATCCATCAGATTCAAGGCACAAACACCATCTAAGAAATGGAAAATAGTTAAAAATCCATTACAGGACTTACTGATGGTGGTAACTTGCAAGTTATATCTGACAGACTCCGTGATTAAAATATTTTGGAAGTAATTAACCATCACAGCATGCAAAGTGAATCATGTAGTAGATAACCCATTCAGGACTTTGTACAGAGGAAGGAAGGAAGCACTCATCCTCTTCTATTTCAGAAGTTGGTGTACCTGGCTTATAACCATTCAGGCAGGTTTGCTGGACTTTGTGCATTGTTGGACAACTCACAGGCTGTCACAGACCTGTTGTTATCTGGTACCACAGTCTCCCTTTAAATACTGGTTTCACACACAGGGAGGTTGTGGGACTCCCACAAAAACAAGGGCAGAGTTTAGTGTGGCTTGTATTTTCCTAAGTTCATCCTGTGATTTCTACTGGCAATTTCTAGATACACCCAGCGTGAAGGGAAAAGGATTAATTTAACAAATATGAGATAACAATGGATACACAAATTACATTTCATGACCATGATATGGTATTCTGATATTCAGAAATCCTGTGGTGTCTGCTGTTCAGCTGTTCAGCAGCAGAACTAGAAGCCTTAAACAAAGGTTTAGAAAATATATTTAAATATCAGTGGTTTTGCATCAACTCAACACTAATAACAAGGAAAAAAAATCAGGAAACTTCAGTTTGATTGTTTTGAGTGAGAACTGACGTGTGAGCTTAAAGGACAAAACTCATCCACTGTTTTAACTCCTTGGAGACATAAAAGCATCTTCCATCTATTTGGATCTGCTAACACTGTGGTTGCAGCCCCAGAGGCAGTGGGCTTTACTCCTCTGCTACTTGTCCCTGCCAGCAAAAAAACAGGCATTGGGAGAATCCCTGGCTTTACCTGCCGTCTTCATATGTGCTACAAGCATAATCCAGTGAAAATAAACCATCCTGAAATAAAGAAAAAGTATAAACCAATTAACTTTTCCTTCAGAGCAGAAAGAACAGAAAAAGAATTGTGATTCAGTAGGTCATTTTTTGTTTTCTGCTCATTTGCTCAGGTAATGTAAATGCCTGGCTACCTTTACTCATGAGAATCTTCAAACAGGAGCTGATTCTCTGTGCTGTAAATTCTCTGGGGTAGTAATCTTGCTTGACAGGTAGCACAGTGTTACACCATCTACATGATGCAACTACAGATTAATTATTTTTCTCCTTTTCAAAGCATTTTACCACAGTATCATTGTCACATCCTAACAGAAGCATCAGCATTATTTCCCTTCTAACTGCTGGAAAAACTGAAGCAGAGAAGGGATATTATTTGCTCATTGCTAGAATTTGCTCATTGCCAGAGTTATTAAAACTCAAGGTTTTTATCCTCGTTCAAAGACAGTTTGTTGAACCTCTCCCTATACATTTACCAGTGCCAGCAGAAAGTGAAAGAAAGTTATTGAGCTCCAGAGTAAACAGCAGATATGAGATAGAAGTTACTTGAAGGCATTGTTACAGCTTTCAGAAATCTCTAGCTCTTCAGGCCTACATTCTGTCTTTATCCAGGTAATGTTCCTTTCATCATATAGCAAGCAGTGCATCATGAATGCTGAATTCTTACCAGAGCAGTACTTTGCTACCATTAGTTAATCATCCACAAAGACTGAAACATCTTCAGAGTTCCAGATAAAAACACTACAGTAAAGAGCAGTCAAGACTATAAAACCGGAATGTCTTTGGAGTCCAAAACCTTCCAAATGTCCCAAAAGAGCTTGTGTAGATGAAAACATCCACTGATGGCAACATAAAAATCCTAGGAAAGGCCACAGCCAAGCTTCCCCTTGTGTAGAACATGGTAAATAAAAGGTAGGAATATGGAAAAGTAACCTGAGCCCTTCTGGACTTTACACCTCTTACTCATAAATGGGAAAGCAGTAAAGGATGTTGATTTAGCTGCATTATCTCATGAGACTAATTTTTCCATAGCTGAGACTTAAACTCTTAGTGCATTTGCAAAACACTTTCTTTCTGCACATAGATATTTCTCAGCACTTTCTTTACTGAGGAGAAGTCATTGAATGTATTGTTGGTTTCCCAGATCTGTGACAATCAGGATAATTGTCTTATCCAGATCTAAGCTCCTTCTGGCCCTCTGCAGACCACAGGGAAAAAAAATTAACCACATTATTTGCAATATTTTGGTAGCATTTTCTGTAGTGTGAGCCTCAAGTATGCAAAATGATGTGTGAACTTTCAGGGGCTTCAGCTGGAATTTAAACTATTCCTTTCTGAAAGAGAATCACAGTCAGCTGCCCTGGGAAATCTCTGGAGTTCTGAACTCCACAGCTAGCCGTGGTGTTCCCACTGGCATAGTTGGCACATGAAAACAGAACAGTTAGAGAATGAGAAGATTTCATTATGCTGTAAAAAACTGTGGGAGAATGTACTCCCCTTGCTTGTTACAATGCAAGGCAAAAATATCTGAGGGAAATTTAACTGCTACAAACACTGTAACCAGCTGCAGAAACAAGCTCTTGGGGCTAGGAAATATGCAAGCACCACTAGGGAAGATATGCAGGGGAAATGATGCTGATAATAAAGGATTTTGCCCACCTCAGCCTCTACTTCATCTCTGTGCACCGACGTCTCAGTAGTTACAGGCACTAGAATGACAACAGTCAGTGATATAAGAAATGGGAGTTTATTACCTATTTTCAATCAGATCTGTTGCAAAGGTTGCTCTTACATAAATACACACTGGCTTCTTATCACCAGTATAAATAGCTATGGGAGGAAAAAAAAGCAAGCTAGCTGTGCCTTCCCTTGGTTTCGATCTCTGTTTTGTAGACATGACTTTGCTCCTTTGAGAGGCCCTTTGTGCCTTTTCTTTCTCCAGTGGCTCTAAGCAGAGATTATTCTCAAGTGCAGTTTTCATCTCCGTAACACTGAGCTGTCCAGGAGCACGTGGAACGTGCTGAGCTGCCAGCCCTGTAAATCAAATCACTCTCCTCCTTTCGCAAAGAGTGACTAAAGAGGAGTGACCCTCAGCTCTTGGGCAAGCACCCTGTCACGAGCAGCACATCCTCTGCAACCATTCCCTGCTTGGCTGCTGGATAACAAAACAGTGGGTAGTGTGTTTCCACAAGCTTGACTGAAGCCACCAACACAGTTCACATAAGCCAAATAGTAATGAAATGATAATTTTTAGTTACTGCAACACAGAGCTCACCTTGAACCAGCACTCTTAGATGTAAAAGCCCTGTATGTCTCTTGATGCACAAAACCAACTCCTTTGCCTCCATCATTGAGTCCCCAAGGAGCATCCCTGTCCCGGGGCCAGATCCTTCCTGAGCAGGGAGCTGCACAACCCATGTGCCGTGCTGTGGGTATTTCTGGAGGCACGCAGTGACCTCTCGTGGCAGTGTGGGAATCCCTCCCCTGAATCCTCGGCCGTGTAGTAAACCGAATCTTTCCAGCACTTGAAAACAAAGGGATTTTCCTGTTCTCTGTATTTTTTCTTAAGGAGAAAAATGACTTTAATGTGTCTAGGAGATTAAACAATTAAGTTGAAGTGTAGCAAATACCAGATGCTGCAAGGGAGGCAAATCTTAATGCTTCAAATCACCTGGAGAATACTTTTATTTGAGGTGGGGCAGCACTGACTTCCTGAATTCCTCAACACAAGGCTTGTTCAGGCTCAGTCTGCATGAACTACAGAAGTCATGACTTGTCTCCAAATGATCAAATACATTTTAACGTTGCACAGTTGTGAAATTGGTAAATTTGCATATATTTTTCATGTGCTAATTTTAGAAACCAATGCTTGCTGCAGCAGCAGCCAGTCACTGAGCTCCAGCTGCATTCCTGTACCGCTGTCGCTCACGCTGCTGCACCATCAGCCCTGCTCCTGTCCACTTAGGTGCTAGCACTGTAAAGAATTAAGGTACTTTAAACTCTTAAACAAAAATTTAGCCTATAGTGTTGGCAAGCAGAATCACTGAGATGATTGCTGTTAACTTCACCAGAATCTCACTTCTATCACAAAGTATTTAAGGTTGTTAAAATGATGTAGCAGCTTGACTGTGTATTACACCTGTAATGAAGGTGCAGTTGTATGGAAATGGAAAGAATCCAAGGAAATTATCTAGGAAATCAAGTGAGAAATTTGTAAGACAAGACAGAAGACACTATCCCACATAGGAAAGGCTGCCTTGTTTGTAGGTGCTGTCCTCACCTCCAAGCCACAAATCAACCGTCACCCTCCAACAGCCACATACCTGGATGTTTCTAGGTACCAGTCTTCACCTGTATCTCCTCATATGGTCCTAGCCTGTCTTTGTGAACAGAAAGGGAAGTACATGATCTGGATGACAGTGAGAATCTCATATTCTTCCTTTTGAGAGGCTTTTGTGGGCATTATGAGCATTTTATCAGAAACTTGCAGTGTGTAGATGATGAAATGGATCCTATATATGAATATCTGCAGTTCTCCAAGGGCTTGCTCACATTCTTAGTAAAAGAGAGTAGAACTGTGCTCAACAAGTAGTCCCACTGAGACAATGGCCCTTCTGGGAGAATAAAAGGCTACTTACCAAAGTAAGAATGGCACAAGTAGTGAGCTCCCTCCTGTTAACTCATGTACTCCCAGATAAGGCTAAATATCTGAAAGAATAGTATTGAGGGTATATAAACCTGTACTTTGAGTTTTATGTCATAATCTTGTCCATGCTTCAGTCTGAAATTAAAAAGTCATCAGGAAAGAGAGATTTTACCTTTAAAAATTTGCTGAGAAAACAGACACGGTGTGGTACTGGGAATGCTGCCAAACTGATGACAGACATTTGAAGTACTGGGAGGTGGGGGGGAGAAAATGCATTTTATGGCTTGAGAGTGTCCATATGTAGTGCAAGGAAACAGATAAGCTGAGAGGGGATGATGTTCCTTTTGTACTCTTCCTCAGTTTATTTATATAAACTTGAAGATACGTAACACAGCAAATATCACCAAATAAATAGAGCACTGTTCCTTAACAGAACTCTGCACAGGCAAATTAACAGGCACAGTGTTTCAAGTAAGGACCTGTTCGGAGACTCAAGTCAAAGACAGGCTGCACCTACATGCCAGAATGCAAACACTTATGTGTGTGACATCTTTATCTAAAGAAAGTAAAGAAACAGTCACCATTGTTTCCAGATGATGTTTCTTTGAGGGAGCCTTGGTAATGACTGTCTCCAAATTACAGCCCCTTTATTCAGCCCCCTAGTTCTATTTAAGTTCTTTATGAAACAATTATCCCATAGATGGGCTTCATTACATTGTATACATTCTGTAAGATACAGATTGCCAGATCAACAGAGCTACAGAAATACAGGTTTGGAAAAAAGTTAAAACATTAGTGTCAGAAAGGACACCAGGATACAGAATGAACGTTTCTTTACACTCTTAATACTGTTCTTAATGAAAACTCAGTGGTTTGTATTTTCACAGAGGAAAGCAGGGAAGAGCTTAAATACTCTGCACATTTCCATGTGTGGGAATAATTTAGGGGGTTTATTAAATTCCAGTTTGGGGGCAGTTTTTCCTAATTTCTATAACCTGTTGCAATTCATCACACCGTGCCCAATTAGAAAATGGACCCACGTCAGTCATTTGCAATATGCCAAGTTTACAAAGCACTCTCCAAAAAAATTATGGTCAATCCAGCACCAGAAGACAAAGCCTAAGTGTACCAGACCTTCCCTGGTAAAATACCTGACAGCTAACAACCCATATTAAAAAAAATCCCCAACGTGTCCAAGAATCCAGATCCATTAGATATACAATCTTTTTCTCCCCAGGCTTTCTCAACACATCAAAACATGTTTTCCATGGCTATTTATGTACTCAATTACATTGCATTCCTCACTTAAACTTCCATATTACTTAGCAAACTAACCCAGCAAGCCAGTTGGTTTCAGCAATAAACATGATTGACTATACATATATATATACATGACATCCTCTTTGGATTTATTACTTATAATAAATCTGTCCCATTGAGTTAGGTAATTTACTGTGCTGGAACAGTTTACCTTTTATAATATACTTAATATGGTTAATAAAGCTTACTTTGCCCTTTAAAAAATAGCAGTTTGCATTGAGGGGGTTTTTTCCTTCAGATTCTGCTGCTTTATTTTTTCTTATAGCTTCATGCTTGCTTGTAAATGTTAAATAAACTTTACATTCATAATGCAATTACACAGACTGCCAAAAAGTCTAACGTTGGATTGTCATAACATGTTCTGCTACAGACATTTGACTCCCAGCATTCATAATTGCTGGGCAAGTGCCTGAACAAGAGAGAGTAGAACATGTAACATCAGAAGAGCAAGAAAAAGCATTACAATTTTAAAAAGCCAAAATGAGCTTTCACAAAAAATTAAGTGTATTTCTCCCCCATAAAGCTATGTTATATGTACATTTCCTCAGTGTTCTAGAAGACCTTAAAAGTTAATTTAAAAAGAAACAAAATATATTATGCATATTTGAAACTATCATTAGGAATTCAGGTTTTGTAACTGTTGAAAGAGGCAAAGAGGAGTGCAAGTTAATGAACCTCCAGTGTCTGCTTTCTTCAGAAGGTAGGCTCTGGAGACAGTTGTCTAGGATTCTGTCTACAGTTCATAAAGTACTTTAGATACCAGCATGTTAAAAACAAAATTACAAAGTACCTGTCTTTCGGATGGGTTTGAAGTGTTTTCCTTGGAGTTATCCAAGCTCGAGTAACCTTCACCCACATTTACTTCAGAGTCTCCGGCACTCAGCCTGTGGGCAACTCAGCATCTTGGGGAGGTTTTTGTACACCAATCCCCCTCACATGGTCTGATTTCCAGATAATGTGCTGCCAAAGAGCTCTTTAAGAATTTTTGCGTCACTTTAGTCAAATAAACTTTATGTTTCACGAGGGCTGCAGCTCAGTTTTCCTCCTAGAGGTGGGTGGCTACAGTTGTCTGTGCTGATCAGTTCAAAAGAGCAGGATCCAATGAAGGCAGGGCGAGACAGAGGGAAGCTTTTCTGGAAAGGCACTGTTTTGCTGGCTGTTAGTACAGCTATAAATAACAGGGTGGTGGTGATGATGATGATGATGGAGACAACAAACAGGATGGAAGTTTTGAGGGAGTCAGTAAATCACAAATTTGCAGGTGTGTCTGTAGATTACAAAAAGATGGGAAGGTCTGGGATATAATCACAATAAAAGGGCTTGAAAAGAGTGTTTTCTAGTGCTGAATACTTATTTTGATTAAGCATGCTTTCTTTAAAAGCATTTTGCTGCTTCAGTAAATGCTCAACAAGTAATTTCCTTTCTTCCTACCACTATTTAAAATACCTCACTCAGCCTCTGACACATGCTTTTTCTCCGGCTTTTTTCCATCCAGGATCTCTTCATTCCTAGACTTTCATATTTGTTTATAAAAAGTAATAAATCACAGGTCCATGAAATAGTGCCGTAGTGTAGGTGGCAGATTTGATAAACAAAAACAGTGGAAAACCAGAATAGGGACAAATAAGAATAGCCAATTGTTCGAGAGTCACAGCACTTTTGCTGTAAGTTTGCCAGTTTTCAGAGACTTGTTCCAAACAATTGAAAATAAAATAAACTCTGAAAACTGAAAAGCATAGGGATATAATTAGCACTTTGGTTTTTCTGTCTTCTGGTCCCCTCACCAGAGCAGCAGCCGGTCAGCAGTGTGTCGTTGGCACCATCTCAAGGATCTCTCGGGAATTGCAACAGAAACGGCAGGGAGACACGTATTAAAATCATTTTTGTTTTCACATTAATTCTTGTGGGCAGTGTATTACAACTGTTTTCTCAAAATAAGCTTCTTGCTGTCACTTGTACTACAGTCATTGTTCTTTCAGTGAAAGGAGCAATATCTCACATCTTCTGCCATGCTGAATTCCCCTCCTGTACTCTTCTGTCCAAAATAAACAGCTTTGGTGGTATTAATCTCCACTTAGCCGTGGACAGCAAAATAACCCCACAAGTGTCCTTGCTTATTGTAATCATTCACAGCCTTTCCCCCGTTTTGTCATATTCTGAAAGGTTTGCAAAGACAGATATTATAGTCCCTCCCTCACTAAAGCTTTGCAAAGGTTGGAGTACAGTGTTTGAATGTGTAAATTCCCATCTATGGATGAGCAGCGTTTTCCTTCTCAGGAGGTGGGAAGACAGATGGTATGAGGAATTTGTGCCTTCCCTTCCACACAGATTTCCAGCTCTCCACTGCTGGAATGGATTTTCCACAATCACTTTTTCTACCCTCTTACAAGAAATAAATGCTCTCTACTTTGAGCCCCTTGGCTCTTTACATAATTATATGGAAGTTTTTTTAACTTCTAGAGGCATCATGAGCTTTGTCTGAGGTTTTTCTGCATCTTAGTCTCTGCTTATAGTAGACTCTTTTAACAAGTTCTGAAACACTATTGCATACCATTCATCTTGGTCAGCACTTGCAGTTAAATTGCTTTCGTCTGCTCACATCAGTGGCACCCAATGTCAGCATTTAATTATTTTTGTAGGGCATACAAAGCTGTACCATGACAGACAGCATATTAAGAACCCACTTTTCATGACTTATCCTGGCCTTTTTTTTCAGCTGGTTATTTTTTTTTCCATTAATGTTTTCTGCAGCAGCTTGGGGGTGGGTTCATTTCTTGCCAAACAGTCTGGAGCCTTTGGGGCATAATATAAATAACAGGCTGGAGATTTTGGGTAGATTCAGCAGCTTTATGACACTTAACTCGTATGTGAAAAACTTTCAGGTGCTGTACTGAATCAGTTCTAGAATTCCAGGAAGCCTGTGCATTAGTGGGCAAAATCCTAATGATTGGAGAGAAGTATGAAAAAAATCAAATGAAGAAAATGGACTTGACACAAGATGTAACTGCAAACACTCCCACAGTTCTCCACAGATAAAGCAGCTGTAGATTCCAGTTACCAATGCCAGCACAAGAATGGGAAGCATCACTCACATTACCTCATATCAGTAGTACCAGCTGTACTAAAAGATTAATAATAATTCTGCAAGCATGTCTCTGATTCACTGCCAATAAGAGGATAGGGACAATCTTCCAAATAACACAAACCAAACAAATCCTAAAACATTTGTTCCCCTCTTTTGCTTAGTTAGGAATCAGACTGCACTTAGAAGTTATTACAATTGGCTTTGGGATAAAAGAAATTCTCATTGTCTTCCCTGCTATTTTCTAAGCTGGCTGTGCTGGGATATACATCTGGGAGTTAAATGGGCTTTAGAGAGGTTTTGCTATTTCCACTGATTCTGTTTAGAGAGAACATTTGGGTGGAGAAATGATTCTGAGAACTTACAAACCAGCACTACACATAACCTCTCCTCCTACCTCTTCCTTTTCTAAGTTACCTGTAGTTATTATTTTCTGACTTTTGATCGAATCTGAGATAACTGGCTTTTGTAATGTTACCTGTCAGTATTTTCCACCTGTCAGAGGAGCTGTCTGAATTATCACATAAAAACTACCTGGTTTTGTTTGCAACCTGGAAAAGGAAGCTGTTAGTTGGCTGGTTCCTCAACAATCTAAAGGGTTTGCAAAGGATATAAACTAAAGGAAGAGGCAGCACAGGGGGCATGAATTGGGTTTGGCTTTTTTTCTAACCTAGGCATCTTTTTTAGATTATAATTTTGTAATCTGGGTTCACAGAGCTTTCTTTGTGGAGAGACTAAACCTGTAGCAAGCTTTCCCACAGTATTTCTCTTCCATCAGTTGGAAAAAGTTTAAATTTTGATCATCTCTGAACCCTTTCCTGCAAACTGACAGAGGTTAAGTAGCTCTTCTCCCTGCTTATGTGCTCCCACAATGTTCTGATGGAGAGGTGCTGGCCAAATCTGCTAATCCCATGTCGTTTCCAGGCTCTAACTTCCACACACCTGAGAAGAGACTGAGGTTCTTCTGGGTCCAGCCATGCCTCATGGCATGCAGGAGGCTGAGAACTGCCACAGCCTCCATATGGAGCATGTGGCCTCTCCATCATCTGCTCAACTGCCTCCATTCTCAATCCCCACAGTGAAGGCTGCTGATCACATTAGTGATTTTTCCTTCAGAACAAAAGGGTAAAGTGATCCAGTAAACATCTCATCAAGAGGAACTGCAATGGGAAATCATTTTATACATACTCATTTTATTCCTCTTTCAAACTACTGTTTAAAACCAAGCCCACTTGTTCTAAGGTAGGATGGTCTGATTTAGAGAAAGCAGAGAGCTGCTTAGCCAGAGCACACAGCTATTGATTCTTACCAAAGGCACGGCACATAACTGTTTCTCATGGGCTGTTATCACATAGTAGCAGAAGAGAAAATGTCCTACCTAATATTCTTCCAGCTTTGAATTAGTGTCATTAGCATAAACCTTAGAAGAGTTTGCTCAGCTGCCCTTAAGAGTCCTCAAAGCAGAAGAAATAGAGCTCTTGCTTTCACGTATGTATTTCTCCATCCCCCAGCCCATTCCTCCTTACAAAGAACTTATAAAACTGCTGAGCATAAAGGCAAAACTGTTTATTCCAGATTGGCTTCATTTCCTCTAATGTGTTTTAGCCATGAGGATTTTCTGTGCTTATTTGAAGGAAAGGAAAAAAAAACCCAACCCATACTATTGTATAAGCTGCAGAGGGAAGTAGCTGGGCAAGAGCTGTGGAGATAAGCACATGCTGGACAATACTCCTAAATTCTCAAATTAACAAAAACTGGCTTGGAAACTGTTTTTAATTTGTCAAACTCAATCCTCATTTGTGCTGCCATGGGCAACAGAACTGTTAGTCAGTTAAACTCCAGGAAAAAAAGTTCACTCTCTTTGGCTGCTATCGCCCTCTCATAGATAGCATAAGGGAAATAGAAGAACCCATGTAATGTCATGAGTAGAAGGATTTTTAAAGACTAAAATACTGACCTTTTAGAAGGAAGAAAGTCCCCAAAACACCACATGCATTAGTCATAATCAAAATATTGTGCATAATACAGCTTCCCAAGAGGTTTGGCTTTGTTTCAGAGCCACCAGGGTTCAGGATCAAGTACAAGACTGTTTATGCAAGTAACACACCATGAGGTAGAGACTGAGCACCAGACTCATAAAGCCCAAGGGGATCTCAGAGGATCAGCTCTTCTAACACTCCTCTGGCACATCTGTAACCTGTTCTTACTGATCTCTAGCAATGGAGGCATCACACATCCAGTCCACAACTTCACTGTTTTTATCACCAGAAAGCTTTTCCTGATCTCACCAGTCTTGCTGCAGTTGAAGCCCATGACTTCTTCATCAATTTATCATGCATAGTAGGGAAATGATTTGCATGGTTTGATAGAGATCGTATTTTGATGAGGACAGAGTATAAATCCAAAGGGGGGGAAATATTTGACAAATTAACTGTGCTCAAACTATTTGAGTGCCTGTAGCACCTGAGATACTCTGTGTTTATCCTTGTTCAGTGAGAGGGGCAGCTGACAGAACATAAAGCTGCAGCTTTTCCTGACGTGTTCTCCTTGTGGCTCACTTAGATGGGTTTGCAGGTCATTAATATTTTTCAATATCATTAATTAAGCTCATTTAAAAAAAGAAATCA
>NW_026908430.1:0-40386 GCF_028858725.1 Colius striatus
GTATACCGCTGAGTATGGAAGCTACAAGAAAGCAGGAAAATAGATCCCAGCTACAGTAGTAAGTAGGTCCCCATGCAGTCTAGCAGCCAGCACGGTGTCACATTTGCAGCTGCTTTCCTGTGGGAGCTATCTTCAATACCACACTTTTTCTGTTCAGCTCCCATTGAAAAAACTACATTTTGTCGGTTAAGGTATACCGCTGAGTATGGGAGCTACAAGAAAGCAGGAAGATAGATCCCAGCTACAGTAGTAAGTAGGTCCCCATGCAGTCTAGCAGCCAGCACGGTGTCACATTTGCAGCTGCTTTCCTGTGGGAGCTATCTTCAATACCACACTTTTTCTGTTCAGCTCCCATTGAAAGAATACATTTGTCAGGTAAGGTATACCGCTGAGTATGGGAGCTACAAGAAAGCAGGAAGGCAGACCCCAGCTACAGTAGTAAGTACGTCCCCATGCAGTCTATCAGCCAGCACGGTGTCACATTTGCAGCTGCTTTCCTGTGGGAGCTATCTTCAATACCACACTTTTTCTGTTCAGCTCCCATTGAAAAAACTACATTTTGTCAGTTAAGGTATACCGCTGAGTATGGAAGCTACAAGAAAGCAGGAAAATAGATCCCAGCTACAGTAGTAAGTAGGTCCCCATGCAGTCTAGCAGCCAGCACGGTGTCACATTTGCAGCTGCTTTCCTGTGGGAGCTATCTTCAATACCACACTTTTTCTGTTCAGCTCCCATTGAAAAAACTACATTTTGTCGGTTAAGGTATACCGCTGAGTATGGGAGCTACAAGAAAGCAGGAAGGCAGACCCCAGCTACAGTAGTAAGTAGGTCCCCATATAGTCTATCAGCCAGCACGGTGTCACATTTGCAGCTGCTTTCCTGTGGGAGCTATCTTCAATACCACACTTTTTCTGTTCAGCTCCCATTGAAAGAATACATTTGTCAGTTAAGGTTTACCAGTGAGAATGGGAGCTACAAGAAAGCAGGAAGGAAAACCCCAGCTACAGTATTAAGTAGGTCCCCATGCAGTCTATCAGCCAGCACGGTGTCACATTTGCAGCTGCTTTCCTGTGGGAGCTATCTTCAATACCACACTTTTTCAGTTCAGCTCCCATTGAAAGAATACATTTGTCAGTTAAGGTATACCACTGAGTATGGGAGCTACAAGAAAGCAGGAAGATAGATCCCAGCTACAGTAGTAAGTAGGTCCCCATGCAGTCTAGCAGCCAGCACGGTGTCACATTTGCAGCTGCTTTCCTGTGGGAGCTATCTTCAATACCACACTTTTTCTGTTCAGCTCCCATTGAAAGAATACATTTGTCAGTTAAGGTATACTACTGAGAATGGGAGCTACAAGAAAGCAGGAAGGCAGACCCCAGCTACAGTAGTAAGTAGGTCCCCATGCAGTCTAGCAGCCAGCACGGTGTCACATTTGCAGCTGCTTTCCTGTGGGAGCTATCTTCAATACCACACTTTTTCTGTTCAGCTCCCATTGAAAAAACTATATTTTGTCTCTTAAGGTATACAAATGAGTATGGGAGCTACAAGAAAGCAGGAAGATAGATCCCAGCTACAGTAGTAAGTAGGTCCCCATGCAGTCTATCAGCCAGCACGGTGTCACATTTGCAGCTGATTTCCTGTGGGAGCTATCTTCAATACCACACTTTTTCAGTTCAGCTCCCATTGAAAGAATACATTTGTCAGTTAAGGTATACCACTGAGTATGGGAGCTACAAGAAAGCTGGAAGGAAGACCCCAACTACAGTAGTAAGTAGGTCCCCATGCAGTCTAGCAGCCAGCACGGTGTCACATTTGCAGCTGCTTTCCTGTGGGAGCTATCTTCAATACCACACTTTTTCTGTTCAGCTCCCATTGAAAGAATACATTTGTCAGTTAAGGTATACCACTGAGAATGGGAGATACAAGAGAGCAGGAAGGCAGACCCCAGCTACATTAGTAAGTAGGTCCCCATGCAGTCTATCAGCCAGCACGGTGTCACATTTGCAGCTGCTTTCGTGGGGGAGCTATCTTCAATACCACACTTTTTCAGTTCAGCTCCCATTGAAAGAATACATTTGTCAGTTAAGGTATACCGCTGAGTATGGGAGCTACAAGAAAGCAGGAAGGCAGACCCCAGCTACAGTAGTAAGTAGGTCCCCATGCAGTCTATCAGCCAGCACGGTGTCACATTTGCAGCTGCTTTCGTGTGGGAGCTATCTTCAATACCACACATTTTTCCTCAGCTCACATTGAAAGAATACATTTGTCAGTTAAGGTTTACCAGTGAGAATGGGAGCTACAAGAAAGCAGGAAGATAGATCCCAGCTACAGTAGTAAGTAGGTCCCCATGCAGTCTAGCAGCCAGCACGGTGTCACATTTGCAGCTGCTTTCCTGTGGGAGCTATCTTCAATACCACACTTTTTCTGTTCAGCTCCCATTGAAAGAATACATTTGTCAGTTAAGGTATACCACTGAGTATGGGAGCTACAAGAAAGCAGGAAGATAGATCCCAGCTACTGTAGTAAGTAGGTCCCCATGCAGTCTATCAGCCAGCACGGTGTCACATTTGCAGCTGCTTTCCTGTGGGAGCTATCTTCAATACCACACTTTTTCTGTTCAGCTCCCATTGAAAGAATACATTTGTCAGTTAAGGTATACTACTGAGAATGGGAGCTACAAGAAAGCAGGAAGGCAGACCCGAGCTACAGTAGTAAGTAGGTCCCCATGCAGTCTATCAGCCAGCACGGTGTCACATTTGCAGCTGCTTTCGTGTGGGAGCTATCTTCAATACCACACTTTTTCTCCTCAGTTCCCATTTAAAGAATATATTTGTCGGTTAAGGTATACCGCTGAGTATGGGAGCTATAAGAAAGCAGGAAGATAGATCCCAGCTACAGTAGTAAGTAGGTCCCCATGCAGTCTACCAGCCAGCACGGTGTCACATTTGCAGCTGCTTTCCTGTGGGAGCTATCTTCAATACCACACTTTTTCTGTTCAGCTCCCATTGAAAGAATACATTTGTCAGTTAAGGTATACCACTGAGTATGGCAGCTACAAGAAAGCAGGAAGGCAGACCCCAGCTACAGTAGTAAGTAGGTCCCCATGCAGTCTAGCAGCCAGCACGGTGTCACATTTGCAGCTGCTTTCCTGTGGGAGCTATCTTCAATACCACACTTTTTCTGTTCAGCTCCCATTGAAAAAACTACATTTTGTCAGTTAAGGTATACCGCTGAGTATGGAAGCTACAAGAAAGCAGGAAAATAGATCCCAGCTACAGTAGTAAGTAGGTCCCCATGCAGTCTAGCAGCCAGCACGGTGTCACATTTGCAGCTGCTTTCCTGTGGGAGCTATCTTCAATACCACACTTTTTCTGTTCAGCTCCCATTGAAAAAACTACATTTTGTCAGTTAAGGTATACCGCTGAGTATGGGAGCTACAAGAAAGCAGGAAGGCAGACCCCAGCTACAGTAGTAAGTAGGTCCCCATGCAGTCTAGCAGCCAGCACGGTGTCACATTTGCAGCTGCTTTCCTGTGGGAGCTATCTTCAATACCACACTTTTTCTTCTCAGCTCCCATTGAAAGAATACATTTGTCAGTTAAAGTATACCACTGAGTATGGGAGCTACAAGAAAGCAGGAAGGAAGACCCCAGCTACAGTAGTAAGTAGGTCCCCATACAGTCTATCAGCCAGCACGGTGTCACATTTGCAGCTGCTTTCCTGTGGGAGCTATCTTCAATACCACACTTTTTCTCCTCAGCTCCCATTGAAAGAATACATTTGTCAGTTAAGGTATACCACTGAGTATGGGAGCTACAAGAAAGCAGGAAGGCAGACCCCAGCTACAGTAGTAAGTAGGTCCCCATGCAGTCTAGCAGCCAGCACGGTGTCACATTTGCAGCTGCTTTCCTATGGGAGCTATCTTCAATACCACACTTTTTCTGTTCAGCTCCCATTGAAAGAATACATTTGTCAGTTAAGGTATACCACTGAGTATGGGAGCTACAAGAAAGCAGGAAGATAGATCCCAGCTACAGTAGTAAGTAGGTCCCCATGCAATCTATCAGCCAGCACGGTGTGACATTTTCAGCTGCTTTCCTGTGGGAGCTATCTTCAATACCATACTTTTTCAGTTCAGCTCCCATTGAAAGAATACATTTGTCAGTTATTGTTTACCAGTGAGAATGGGAGCTACAAGAAAGCAGAAAGGCAGATCCCATTACAGTAGTAAGTAGGTCCCCATGCAGTCTATCAGCCAGCACGGTGTCACATTTGCAGCTGCTTTCCTGTGGGAGCTATCTTCAATACCACACTTTTTCTGTTCAGCTCCCATTGAAAGAATACATTTGTCGGTTAAGGTATACTACTGAGTATGGGAGCTACAAGAAAGCAGGAAGGAAGACCCCAGCTACAGTAGTAAGTAGATCCCCATGCAGTCTAGCAGCCAGCACGGTGTCACATTTGCAGCTGCTTTCCTGTGGGAGCTATCTTCAATACCACACTTTTTCTCCTCAGCTCCCATTGAAAAAATGCGTTTGTCAGTTAAGGTATACCACTGAGTATGGGAGCTACAAGAAAGCAGGAAGATAGATCCCAGCTACAGTAGTAAGTAGGTCCCCATGCACTCTAGCAGCCAGCACGGTGTCACATTTGCAGCTGCTTTCCTGTGGGAGCTATCTTCAATACCACACTTTTTCTTCTCAGCTTCCATTGAAAAAACTACATTTTGTCAGTTAAGGTATACCGCTGAGTGTGGGAGCTACAAGAAAGCAGGAAGATAGATCCCAGCTACAGTAGTAAATAGGTCCCCATGCAGTCTATCAGCCAGCACGGTGTCACATTTGCAGCTGCTTTCCTATGGGAGCTATCTTCAATACCACACTTTTTCAGTTCAGCTCCCATTGAAAGAATACATTTGTCAGTTAAGGTATACCACTGAGAATGGGAGCTACAAGAAAGCAGGAAGGCAGACCCCAGCTACATTAGTAAGTAGGTCCCCATGCAGTCTAGCAGCCAGCACGGTTTCACATTTGCAGCTGCTTTCCTGTGGGATCTATCTTCAATACCACACTTTTTCTCCTCAGTTCCCATTTAAAGAATACATTTGTCGGTTAAGGTATACCGCTGAGTATGGGAGCTACAAGAAAGCAGGAAGATAGATCCCAGCTACAGTAGTAAGTAGGTCCCCATGCAGTCTAGCAGCCAGCACGGTGTCACATTTGCAGCTGCTTTCCTGTGGGAGCTATCTTCAATACCACACTTTTTCTCCTCAGCTCCCATTGAAAGAATACATTTGTCAGTTAAGGTATACCGCTGAGTATGGGAGCTACAAGAAAGCAGGAAGGCAGACCCCAGCTACAGTAGTAAGTAGGTCCCCATGCAGTCTAGCAGCCAGCACGGTGTCACATTTGCAGCTGCTTTCCTGTGGGAGCTATCTTCAATACCACACTTTTTCTCCTCAGCTCCCATTGAAAGAATACATTTGTCAGTTAAGGTATACCACTGAGTATGGGAGCTACAAGAAAGCAGGAAGGCAGACCCCAGCTACAGTAGTAAGTAGGTCCCCATGCAGTCTAGCAGCCAGCACGGTGTCACATTTGCAGCTGCTTTCCTGTGGGAGCTATCTTCAATACCACACTTTTTCTCCTCAGCTCCCATTGAAAGAATACAGTTGTCAGTTAAGGTATACCACTGAGTATGGGAGCTACAAGAAAGCAGGAAGATAGATGCCAGCTACAGTAGTAAGTAGGTCCCCATGCAGTCTAGCAGCCAGCACGGTGTCACATTTGCAGCTGCTTTCCTGTGGGAGCTATCTTCAATATCACACTTTTTCTGTTCAGCTCCCATTGAAAGAATACATTTGTCAGTTAAGGTATACCACTGAGTATGGGAGCTACAAGAAAGCAGGAAGATAGATCCCAGCTACAGTAGTAAGTAGGTCCCCATGCAGTCTAGCAGCCAGCACGGTGTCACATTTGCAGCTGCTTTGCTGTGGGAGCTATCTTCAATACCACACTTTTTCAGTTCAGCTCCCATTGAAAGAATACATTTGTCAGTTAAGGTATACTACTGAGAATGGGAGCTACAAGAAAGCAGGAAGGCAGACCCGAGCTACAGTAGTAAGTAGGTCCCCATGCAGTCTATCAGCCAGCACGGTGTCACATTTGCAGCTGCTTTCCTGTGGGAGCTATCTTCAATACCACACTTTTTCTCCTCAGTTCCAATTTAAAGAATACATTTGTCGGTTAAGGTATACCGCTGAGTATGGGAGCTACAAGAAAGCAGGAAAGCAGACCAAAGCTACAGTAGTAAGTAGGTCCCCATGCAGTCTAGCAGCCAGCACGGTGTCACATTTGCAGCTGCTTTCCTGTGGGAGCTATCTTCAATACCACACTTTTTCTGTTCAGCTCCCATTGAAAGAATACATTTGTCAGTTAAGGTATGCCACTGAGAATGGGAGCTACAAGAAAGCAGGAAGGAAAACCCCAGCTACAGTAGTAAGTATGTCCCCATGCAGTCTAGCAGCCAGCACGGTGTCACATTTGCAGCTGCTTTCCTGTGGGAGCTATCTTCAATACCACACTTTTTCTGTTCAGCTCCCATTGAAAGAATACATTTGTCAGTTAAGGTATACTGCTGAGTATGGGAGCTACAAGAAAGCATGAAGGCAGACCCCAGCTACAGTAGTAAGTAGGTCCCCATGCAGTGTATCAGCCAGCACGGTGTCACATTTGCAGCTGCTTTCCTGTGGGAGCTATCTTCAATACCACACTTTTTCAGTTCAGCTCCCATTGAAAGAATACATTTGTCAGTTAAGGTATACCGCTGAGTATGGGAGCTACAAGAAAGCAGGAAGGCAGACCCCAGCAACATTAGTAAGTAGGTCCCCATGCAGTCTAGCAGCCAGCACGGTGTCACATTTGCAGCTGCTTTCCTGTGGGAGCTATCTTCAATACCATACTTTTTCTTCTCAGCTTCCATTGAAAAAACTACATTTTGTCAGTTAAGGTATACCGCTGAGTATGGGAGCTACAAGAAAGCAGGAAGATAGATCCCAGCTACAGTAGTAAATAGGTCCCCATGCAGTCTATCAGCCAGCACGGTGTCACATTTGCAGCTGCTTTCCTATGGGAGCTATCTTCAATACCACACTTTTTCAGTTCAGCTCCCATTGAAAGAATACTTTTGTCAGTTACGGTATACAACTGAGTATGGGAGCTACAAGAAAGCAGGAAGATAGATCCCAGCTACAGTAGTAAGTAGGTCCCCATGCAGTCTAGCAGCCAGCACGGTGTCACATTTGCAGCTGATTTCCTTTGGGAGCTATCTTCAACACCACACTTTTTCTGTTTAGCTCCCATTGAAAGAATACATTTGTCAGTTAAGGTATGCCACTGAGTATGGGAGCTACAAGAAAGCAGGAAGGAAAACCCCAGCTACAGTAGTAAGTAGGTCCCCATGCAGTCTAGCAGCCAGCACGGTGTCACATTTGCAGCTGCTTTCCTGTGGGAGCTATCTTCAATACCACACTTTTTCAGTTCAGCTCCCATTGAAAGAATACATTTGTCAGTTAAGGTATACCGCTGAGTATGGGAGCTACAAGAAAGCAGGAAGGAAAACCCCAGCTACAGTAGTAAGTATGTCCCCATGCAGTCTAGCAGCCAGCACGGTGTCACATTTGCAGCTGCTTTCCTGTGGGAGCTATCTTCAATACCACACTTTTTCTCCTCAGCTCCCATTGAAAGAATACATTTGTCGGTTAAGGTATACTACTGAGTATGGGAGCTACAAGAAAGCAGGAAGGAAGACCCCAGCTACAGTAGTAAGTAGATCCCCATGCAGTCTAGCAGCCAGCACGGTGTCACATTTGCAGCTGCTTTCCTGTGGGAGCTATCTTCAATACCACACTTTTTCTGTTCAGCTCCCATTGAAAAAATGCGTTTGTCAGTTAAGGTATACCACTGAGTATGGGAGCTACAAGAAAGCAGGAAGATAGATCCCAGCTACAGTAGTAAGTAGGTCCCCATGCAATCTATCAGCCAGCACGGTGTCACATTTGCAGCTGCTTTCCTGTGGGAGCTATCTTCAATACCATACTTTTTCAGTTCAGCTCCCATTGAAAGAACACATTTGTCAGTTAAGGTATACCACTGAGTATGGGAGCTACAAGAAAGCAGGAAGATAGATCCCAGCTACAGTAGTAAGTAGGTCCCCATGCAGTCTAGCAGCCAGCACGGTGTCACATTTGCAGCTGCTTTCGTGTGGGAGCTATCTTCAATACCACACTTTTTCAGTTCAGCTCCCATTGAAAGAATACATTTGTCAGTTAAGGTATACCGCTGAGTATGGAACTACAAGAAAGCAGGAAGGCAGACCCCAGCTACATTAGTAAGTAGGTCCCCATGCAGTCTAGCAGCCAGCACGGTGTCACATTTGCAGCTGCTTTCCTGTGGGAGCTATCTTCAACAAAACACTTTTTCTTCTCAGCTTCCATTGAAAAAACTACATTTTGTCAGTTAAGGTATACCGCTGAGTATGGGAGCTACAAGAAAGCAGGAAGATAGATCCCAGCTACAGTAGTAAATAGGTCCCCATGCAGTCTATCAGCCAGCACGATGTCACATTTGCAGCTGCTTTCCTATGGGAGCTATCTTCAATACCACACTTTTTCTCATCAGCTCCCATTGAAAGAATACATTTGTCAGTTAAGGTATACCACTGAGAATGGGAGCTACAAGAAAGCAGGAAGGCAGACCCCAGCTACAGTAGTAAGTAGGTCCCCATGCAGTCTATCAGCCAGCACGGTTTCACATTTGCAGCTGCTTTCCTGTGGGAGCTATCTTCAATACCACACTTTTTCTCCTCAGTTCCCATTTAAAGAATACATTTGTCGGTTAAGGTATACCGCTGAGTATGGGAGCTACAAGAAAGCAGGAAGATAGATCCCAGCTACAGTAGTAAGTAGGTCCCCATGCAGTCTAGCAGCCAGCACGGTGTCACATTTGCAGCTGCTTTCCTGTGGGAGCTATCTTCAATACCACACTTTTTCTGTTCAGCTCCCATTGAAAGAATACATTTGTCGGTTAAGGTATACCACTGAGTATGGGAGCTACAAGAAAGCAGGAAGGCAGAAACCAGCTACAGTAGTAAGTAGGTCCCCATGCAGTCTATCAGCCAGCACGGTGTCACATTTGCAGCTGCTTTCCTGTGGGAGCTATCTTCAATACCACACTTTTTCTCCTCAGCTCCCATTGAAAGAATACATTTGTCAGTTAAGGTATACCACTGAGTATGGGAGCTACAAGAAAGCAGGAAGGCAGACCCCAGCTACAGTAGTAAGTAGGTCCCCATGCAGTGTATCAGCCAGCACGGTGTCACATTTGCAGCTGCTTTCCTGTGGGAGCTATCTTCAATACCACACTTTTTCAGTTCAGCTCCCATTGAAAGAATACATTTGTCAGTTATTGTTTACCAGTGAGAATGGGAGCTACAAGAAAGCAGGAAGGCAGACCCCAGCTACAGTAGTAAGTAGGTCCCCATGCAGTGTATCAGCCAGCACGGTGTCACATTTGCAGCTGCTTTCCTGTGGGAGCTATCTTCAATACCACACTTTTTCAGTTCAGCTCCCATTGAAAGAATACATTTGTCAGTTAAGGTATACCACTGAGTATGGGAGCTACAAGAAAGCAGGAAGATAGATCCCAGCTACAGTAGTAAGTAGGTCCCCATGCAGTCTAGCAGCCAGCACGGTGTCACATTTGCAGCTGCTTTCCTGTGGGAGCTATCTTCAATACCACACTTTTTCTCCTCAGTTCCCATTGAAAGAATACATTTGTCAGTTAAGGTATACTACTGAGAATGGGAGCTACAAGAAAGCAGGAAGGCAGACCCGAGCTACAGTAGTAAGTAGGTCCCCATGCAGTCTATCAGCCAGCACGGTGTCACATTTGCAGCTGCTTTCCTGTGGGAGCTATCTTCAATACCACACTTTTTCTCCTCAGTTCCCATTTAAAGAATATATTTGTCGGTTCAGCTATACCGCTGAGTATGGGAGCTACAAGAAAGCAGGAAGATAGATCCCAGCTACAGTAGTAAGTAGGTCCCCATGCAGTCTAGCAGCCAGCACGGTGTCACATTTGCAGCTGCTTTCCTGTGGGAGCTATCTTCAATACCACACTTTTTCTGTTCAGCTCCCATTGAAAGAATACATTTGTCAGTTAAGGTATACCACTGAGTATGGGAGCTACAAGAAAGCAGGAAGTCAGACCCCAGCTACATTAGTAAGTAGGTCCCCATGCAGTCTAGCAGCCAGCACGGTGTCACATTTGCAGCTGCTTTCCTGTGGGAGCTATCTTCAATACCACACTTTTTCTGTTCAGCTCCCATTGAAAGAATACATTTGTCAGTTAAGGTATACTACTGAGAATGGGAGCTACAAGAAAGCAGGAAGGCAGACCCCAGCTACAGTAGTAAGTAGGTCCCCATGCAGTCTATCAGCCAGCACGGTGTCACATTTGCAGCTGCTTTCCTGTGGGAGCTATCTTCAATACCACACTTTTTCTGTTCAGCTCCCATTGAAAAAACTATATTTTGTCTCTTAAGGTATACAACTGAGTATGGGAGCTACAAGAAAGCAGGAAGATAGATCCCAGCTACAGTAGTAAGTAGGTCCCCATGCAGTCTATCAGCCAGCACGGTGTCACATTTGCAGCTGATTTCCTGTGGGAGCTATCTTCAATACCACACTTTTTCAGTTCAGCTCCCATTGAAAGAATACATTTGTCAGTTAAGGTATACCACTGAGTATGGGAGCTACAAGAAAGCTGGAAGGAAAACCCCAGCTACAGTAGTAAGTAGGTCCCCATGCAGTCTAGCAGCCAGCACGGTGTCACATTTGCAGCTGCTTTCCTGTGGGAGCTATCTTCAATACCACACTTTTTCTGTTCAGCTCCCGTTGAAAGAATACATTTGTCAGTTAACGTATGCCACTGAGTATGGGAGCTACAAGAAAGCAGGAAGGAAAACCCCAGCTACAGTAGTAAGTATGTCCCCATGCAGTCTAGCAGCCAGCACGGTGTCACATTTGCAGCTGCTTTCGTGTGGGAGCTATCTTCAATACCACACTTTTTCTCCTCAGCTCCCATTGAAAGAATACATTTGTCAGTTAAGGTTTACCAGTGAGAATGGGAGCTACAAGAAAGCATGAAGGCAGACCCCAGCTACAGTAGTAAGTAGGTCCCCATGCAGTCTAGCAGCCAGCACAGTGTCACATTTGCAGCTGCTTTCCTGTGGGAGCTATCTTCAATACCACACTTTTTCTGTTCTGCTCCCATTGAAAGAATACATTTGTCAGTTAAGGTATACAACTGAGTATGGGAGCTACAAGAAAGCAGGAAGATAGATCCCAGCTACAGTAGTAAGTAGGTCCCCATGCAGTCTAGCAGCCAGCACGGTGTCACATTTGCAGCTGCTTTCCTGTGGGAGCTATCTTCAATACCACACTTTTTCTCCTCAGTTCCAATTTAAAGAATACATTTGTTGGTTAAGGTATACCGCTGAGTATGGGAGCTACAAGAAAGCAGGAAAGCAGACCAAAGCTACAGTAGTAAGTAGGTCCCCATGCAGTCTAGCAGCCAGCACGGTGTCACATTTGCAGCTGCTTTCCTGTGGGAGCTATCTTCAATACCACACTTTTTCTGTTCAGCTCCCATTGAAAGAATACATTTGTCAGTTAAGGTATGCCACTGAGAATGGGAGCTACAAGAAAGCAGGAAGGAAAACCCCAGCTACAGTAGTAAGTATGTCGCCATGCAGTCTAGCAGCCAGCACGGTGTCACATTTGCAGCTGCTTTCCTGTGGGAGCTATCTTCAATACCACACTTTTTCTGTTCAGCTCCCATTGAAAGAATACATTTGTCAGTTAAGGTATACTGCTGAGTATGGGAGCTACAAGAAAGCATGAAGGCAGACCCCAGCTACAGTAGTAAGTAGGTCCCCATGCAGTCTAGCAGCCAGCACGGTGTCACATTTGCAGCTGCTTTCCTGTGGGAGCTATCTTCAATACCACACTTTTTCAGTTCAGCTCCCATTGAAAGAATACATTTGTCAGTTAAGGTATACCGCTGAGTATGGGAGCTACAAGAAAGCAGGAAGGCAGACCCCAGCTACATTAGTAAGTAAGTCCCCATGCAGTCTAGCAGCCAGCACGGTGTCACATTTGCATCTGCTTTGCTGTGGGAGCTATCTTCAATACCACACTTTTTCTTCTCAGCTTCCATTGAAAAAACTACATTTTGTCAGTTAAGGTATACCGCTGAGTATGGGAGCTACAAGAAAGCAGGAAGATAGATCCCAGCTACAGTAGTAAATAGGTCCCCATGCAGTCTATCAGCCAGCACGGTGTCACATTTGCAGCTGCTTTCCTATGGGAGCTATCTTCAATACCACACTTTTTCAGTTCAGCTCCCATTGAAAGAATACATTTGTCAGTTAAGGTATACCACTGAGTATGGGAGCTACAAGAAAGCAGGAAGATAGATCCCAGCTACAGTAGTAAGTAGGTCCCCATGCAGTCTATCAGCCAGCACGGTGTCACATTTGCAGCTGCTTTCCTTTGGGAGCTATCTTCAACACCACACTTTTTCTCCTCAGCTCCCATTGAAAGAATACATTTGTCAGTTAAGGTATGCCACTGAGTATGGGAGCTACAAGAAAGCAGGAAGGAAAACCCCAGCTACAGTAGTAAGTAGGTCCCCATGCAGTCTATCAGCCAGCACGGTGTCACATTTGCAGCTGCTTTCGTGTGGGAGCTATCTTCAATACCACACTTTTTCTCCTCAGCTCCCATTGAAAGAATACATTTGTCAGTTAAGGTATACCGCTGAGTATGGGAGCTACAAGAAAGCAGGAAGGCAGACCCCAGCTACAGTAGTAAGTAGGTCCCCATGCAGTATATCAGCCAGCACGGTGTCACATTTGCAGCTGCTTTCGTGTGGGAGCTATCTTCAATACCACACTTTTTCTCCTCAGCTCACATTGAAAGAATACATTTGTCAGTTAAGGTTTACCAGTGAGAATGGGAGCTACAAGAAAGCATGAAGGCAGACCCCAGCTACAGTAGTAAGTAGGTCCCCATGCAGTCTAGCAGCCAGCACAGTGTCACATTTGCAGCTGCTTTCCTGTGGGAGCTATCTTCAATACCACACTTTTTCTGTTCTGCTCCCATTGAAAGAATACATTTGTCAGTTAAGGTATACAACTGAGTATGGGAGCTACAAGAAAGCAGGAAGATAGATCCCAGCTACAGTAGTAAGTAGGTCCCCATGCAGTCTAGCAGCCAGCACGGTGTCACATTTGCAGCTGCTTTCCTGTGGGAGCTATCTTCAATACCACACTTTTTCTCCTCAGTTCCAATTTAAAGAATACATTTGTTGGTTAAGGTATACCGCTGAGTATGGGAGCTACAAGAAAGCAGGAAAGCAGACCAAAGCTACAGTAGTAAGTAGGTCCCCATGCAGTCTAGCAGCCAGCACGGTGTCACATTTGCAGCTGCTTTCCTGTGGGAGCTATCTTCAATACCACACTTTTTCTGTTCAGCTCCCATTGAAAGAATACATTTGTCAGTTAAGGTATGCCACTGAGAATGGGAGCTACAAGAAAGCAGGAAGGAAAACCCCAGCTACAGTAGTAAGTATGTCGCCATGCAGTCTAGCAGCCAGCACGGTGTCACATTTGCAGCTGCTTTCCTGTGGGAGCTATCTTCAATACCACACTTTTTCTGTTCAGCTCCCATTGAAAGAATACATTTGTCAGTTAAGGTATACTGCTGAGTATGGGAGCTACAAGAAAGCATGAAGGCAGACCCCAGCTACAGTAGTAAGTAGGTCCCCATGCAGTCTAGCAGCCAGCACGGTGTCACATTTGCAGCTGCTTTCCTGTGGGAGCTATCTTCAATACCACACTTTTTCAGTTCAGCTCCCATTGAAAGAATACATTTGTCAGTTAAGGTATACCGCTGAGTATGGGAGCTACAAGAAAGCAGGAAGGCAGACCCCAGCTACATTAGTAAGTAAGTCCCCATGCAGTCTAGCAGCCAGCACGGTGTCACATTTGCATCTGCTTTCCTGTGGGAGCTATCTTCAATACCACACTTTTTCTTCTCAGCTTCCATTGAAAAAACTACATTTTGTCAGTTAAGGTATACCGCTGAGTATGGGAGCTACAAGAAAGCAGGAAGATAGATCCCAGCTACAGTAGTAAATAGGTCCCCATGCAGTCTATCAGCCAGCACGGTGTCACATTTGCAGCTGCTTTCCTATGGGAGCTATCTTCAATACCACACTTTTTCAGTTCAGCTCCCATTGAAAGAATACATTTGTCAGTTAAGGTATACCACTGAGTATGGGAGCTACAAGAAAGCAGGAAGATAGATCCCAGCTACAGTAGTAAGTAGGTCCCCATGCAGTCTATCAGCCAGCACGGTGTCACATTTGCAGCTGCTTTCCTTTGGGAGCTATCTTCAACACCACACTTTTTCTCCTCAGCTCCCATTGAAAGAATACATTTGTCAGTTAAGGTATGCCACTGAGTATGGGAGCTACAAGAAAGCAGGAAGGAAAACCCCAGCTACAGTAGTAAGTAGGTCCCCATGCAGTCTAGCAGCCAGCACGGTGTCACATTTGCAGCTGCTTTCCTGTGGGAGCTATCTTCAATACCACACTTTTTCTGTTCAGCTCCCGTTGAAAGAATACATTTGTCAGTTAACGTATGCCACTGAGTATGGGAGCTACAAGAAAGCAGGAAGGAAAACCCCAGCTACAGTAGTAAGTATGTCCCCATGCAGTCTAGCAGCCAGCACGGTGTCACATTTGCAGCTGCTTTCGTGTGGGAGCTATCTTCAATACCACACTTTTTCTCCTCAGCTCACATTGAAAGAATACATTTGTCAGTTAAGGTTTACCAGTGAGAATGGGAGCTACAAGAAAGCATGAAGGCAGACCCCAGCTACAGTAGTAAGTAGGTCCCCATGCAGTCTAGCAGCCAGCACAGTGTCACATTTGCAGCTGCTTTCCTGTGGGAGCTATCTTCAATACCACACTTTTTCTGTTCTGCTCCCATTGAAAGAATACATTTGTCAGTTAAGGTATACAACTGAGTATGGGAGCTACAAGAAAGCAGGAAGATAGATCCCAGCTACAGTAGTAAGTAGGTCCCCATGCAGTCTAGCAGCCAGCACGGTGTCACATTTGCAGCTGCTTTCCTGTGGGAGCTATCTTCAATACCACACTTTTTCTCCTCAGTTCCAATTTAAAGAATACATTTGTTGGTTAAGGTATACCGCTGAGTATGGGAGCTACAAGAAAGCAGGAAAGCAGACCAAAGCTACAGTAGTAAGTAGGTCCCCATGCAGTCTAGCAGCCAGCACGGTGTCACATTTGCAGCTGCTTTCCTGTGGGAGCTATCTTCAATACCACACTTTTTCTGTTCAGCTCCCATTGAAAGAATACATTTGTCAGTTAAGGTATGCCACTGAGAATGGGAGCTACAAGAAAGCAGGAAGGAAAACCCCAGCTACAGTAGTAAGTATGTCGCCATGCAGTCTAGCAGCCAGCACGGTGTCACATTTGCAGCTGCTTTCCTGTGGGAGCTATCTTCAATACCACACTTTTTCTGTTCAGCTCCCATTGAAAGAATACATTTGTCAGTTAAGGTATACTGCTGAGTATGGGAGCTACAAGAAAGCATGAAGGCAGACCCCAGCTACAGTAGTAAGTAGGTCCCCATGCAGTCTAGCAGCCAGCACGGTGTCACATTTGCAGCTGCTTTCCTGTGGGAGCTATCTTCAATACCACACTTTTTCAGTTCAGCTCCCATTGAAAGAATACATTTGTCAGTTAAGGTATACCGCTGAGTATGGGAGCTACAAGAAAGCAGGAAGGCAGACCCCAGCTACATTAGTAAGTAAGTCCCCATGCAGTCTAGCAGCCAGCACGGTGTCACATTTGCATCTGCTTTGCTGTGGGAGCTATCTTCAATACCACACTTTTTCTTCTCAGCTTCCATTGAAAAAACTACATTTTGTCAGTTAAGGTATACCGCTGAGTATGGGAGCTACAAGAAAGCAGGAAGATAGATCCCAGCTACAGTAGTAAATAGGTCCCCATGCAGTCTATCAGCCAGCACGGTGTCACATTTGCAGCTGCTTTCCTATGGGAGCTATCTTCAATACCACACTTTTTCAGTTCAGCTCCCATTGAAAGAATACATTTGTCAGTTAAGGTATACCACTGAGTATGGGAGCTACAAGAAAGCAGGAAGATAGATCCCAGCTACAGTAGTAAGTAGGTCCCCATGCAGTCTATCAGCCAGCACGGTGTCACATTTGCAGCTGCTTTCCTTTGGGAGCTATCTTCAACACCACACTTTTTCTCCTCAGCTCCCATTGAAAGAATACATTTGTCAGTTAAGGTATGCCACTGAGTATGGGAGCTACAAGAAAGCAGGAAGGAAAACCCCAGCTACAGTAGTAAGTAGGTCCCCATGCAGTCTAGCAGCCAGCACGGTGTCACATTTGCAGCTGCTTTCCTGTGGGAGCTATCTTCAATACCACACTTTTTCTGTTCAGCTCCCGTTGAAAGAATACATTTGTCAGTTAACGTATGCCACTGAGTATGGGAGCTACAAGAAAGCAGGAAGGAAAACCCCAGCTACAGTAGTAAGTATGTCCCCATGCAGTCTAGCAGCCAGCACGGTGTCACATTTGCAGCTGCTTTCGTGTGGGAGCTATCTTCAATACCACACTTTTTCTCCTCAGCTCCCATTGAAAGAATACATTTGTCAGTTAAGGTATACCGCTGAGTATGGGAGCTACAAGAAAGCAGGAAGGCAGACCCCAACTACAGTAGTAAGTAGGTCCCCATGCAGTCTAGCAGCCAGCACGGTGTCACATTTGCAGCTGCTTTCCTGTGGGAGCTATCTTCAATACCACACTTTTTCTTCTCAGCTCCCATTGAAAGAATACATTTGTCAGTTAAGGTATACCACTGAGTATGGGAGCTACAAGAAAGCAGGAAGGAAGACCCCAGCTACAGTAGTAAGTAGGTCCCCATACAGTCTATCAGCCAGCACGGTGTCACATTTGCAGCTGCTTTCCTGTGGGAGCTATCTTCAACACCACACTTTTTCTGTTGAGCTCCCATTGAAAGAATACATTTGTCAGTTAAGGTATACCGCTGAGTATGGGAGCTACAAGAAAGCAGGAAGATAGATCCCAGCTACAGTAGTAAGTAGGTCCCCATGCAGTCTAGCAGCCAGCACGGTGTCACATTTGCAGCTGCTTTCCTATGGGAGCTATCTTCAATACCACACTTTTTCTGTTCAGCTCCCATTGAAAGAATACATTTGTCAGTTAAGGTATACCACTGAGTATGGGAGCTACAAGAAAGCAGGAAGATAGATCCCAGCTACAGTAGTAAGTAGGTCCCCATGCAATCTATGAGCCAGCACGGTGTGACATTTTCAGCTGCTTCCCTGTGGGAGCTATCTTCAATACCATACTTTTTCAGTTCAGCTCCCATTGAAAGAATACATTTGTCAGTTATTGTTTACCAGTGAGAATGGGAGCTACAAGAAAGCAGAAAGGCAGATCCCATTACAGTAGTAAGTAGGTCCCCATGCAGTCTATCAGCCAGCACGGTGTCACATTTGCAGCTGCTTTCCTGTGGGAGCTATCTTCAATACCACACTTTTTCAGTTCAGCTCCCATTGAAAGAATACATTTGTCGGTTAAGGTATACTACTGAGTATGGGAGCTACAAGAAAGCAGGAAGGAAGACCCCAGCTACAGTAGTAAGTAGATCCCCATGCAGTCTAGCAGCCAGCACGGTGTCACATTTCCAGCTGCTTTCCTGTGGGAGCTATCTTCAATACCACACTTTTTCTGTTCAGCTCCCACTGAAAAAATGCTTTTGTCAGTTAAGGTATACCACTGAGTATGGGAGCTACAAAAAGCAGGAAAATAGATCCCAGCTACAGTAGTAAGTAGGTCCCCATGCAGTCTAGCAGCCAGCACGGTGTCACATTTGCAGCTGCTTTCCTGTGGGAGCTATCTTCAATACCACACTTTTTCTGTTCAGCTCCCATTGAAAGAATACATTTGTCGGTTAAGGTATACCACTGAGTATGGGAGCTACAAGAAAGCAGGAAGGCAGAAACCAGCTACAGTAGTAAGTAGGTCCCCATGCAGTCTATCAGACAGCACGGTGTCACATTTGCAGCTGCTTTCGTGTGGGAGCTATCTTCAATACCACACTTTTTCTCCTCAGCTCCCATTGAAAGAATACATTTGTCAGTTAAGGTATACCACTGAGTATGGGAGCTACAAGAAAGCAGGAAGGCAGACCCCAGCTACAGTAGTAAGTAGGTCCCCATGCAGTCTAGCAGCCAGCACGGTGTCACATTTGCAGCTGCTTTCCTGTGGGAGCTATCTTCAATACCACACTTTTTCTCCTCAGCTCCCATTGAAAGAATACATTTGTCAGTTATTGTTTACCAGTGAGAATGGGAGCTACAAGAAAGCAGGAAGGCAGACCCCAGCTACAGTAGTAAGTAGGTCCCCATGCAGTCTATCAGCCAGCACGGTGTCACATTTGCAGCTGCTTTCCTGTGGGAGCTATCTTCAATACCACACTTTTTCAGTTCAGCTCCCATTGAAAGAATACATTTGTCAGTTAAGATATACCACTGAGTATGGGAGCTACAAGAAAGCAGGAAGATAGATCCCAGCTACAGTAGTAAGTAGGTCCCCATGCAGTCTATCAGCCAGCACGGTGTCACATTTGCAGCTGCTTTCCTGTGGGAGCTATCTTCAATACCACACTTTTTCTGTTCAGCTCCCATTGAAAGAATACATTTGTCAGTTAAGGTATACCACTGAGTATGGGAGCTACAAGAAAGCAGGAAGATAGATCCCAGCTACAGTAGTAAGTAGGTCCCCATGCAGTCTAGCAGCCAGCACGGTGTCACATTTGCAGCTGCTTTCCTGTGGGAGCTATCTTCAATACCACACTTTTTCTGTTCAGCTCCCATTGAAAGAATACATTTGTCAGTTAAGGTATACCGCTGAGTATGGGAGCTACAAGAAAGCAGGAAGGCAGACCCCAGCTACAGTAGTAAGTAGGTCCCCATGCAGTCTAGCAGCCAGCACGGTGTCACATTTGCAGCTGCTTTCCTGTGGGAGCTATCTTCAATACCACACTTTTTCTGTTCAGCTCCCATTGAAAAAACTACATTTTGTCGGTTAAGGTATACCGCTGAGTATGGGAGCTACAAGAAAGCAGGAAGGCAGACCCCAGCTACAGTAGTAAGTAGGTCCCCATATAGTCTATCAGCCAGCACGGTGTCACATTTGCAGCTGCTTTCCTGTGGGAGCTATCTTCAATACCACACTTTTTCTCCTCAGCTCCCATTGAAAGAATACATTTGTCAGTTAAGGTTTACCAGTGAGAATGGGAGCTACAAGAAAGCAGGAAGGCAGACCCCAGCTACAGTATTAAGTAGGTCCCCATGCAGTCTATCAGCCAGCACGGTGTCACATTTGCAGCTGCTTTCCTGTGGGAGCTATCTTCAATACCACACTTTTTCAGTTCAGCTCCCATTGAAAGAATACATTTGCCAGTTAAGGTATACCACTGAGTATGGGAGCTACAAGAAAGCAGGAAGATAGATCCCAGCTACAGTAGTAAGTAGGTCCCCATGCAGTCTAGCAGCCAGCACGGTGTCACATTTGCAGCTGCTTTCCTGTGGGAGCTATCTTCAATACCACACTTTTTCTGTTCAGCTCCCATTGAAAGAATACATTTGTCAGTTAAGGTATACCACTGAGTATGGGAGCTACAAGAAAGCAGGAAGATAGATGCCAGCTACAGTAGTAAGTAGGTCCCCATGCAGTCTAGCAGCCAGCACGGTGTCACATTTGCAGCTGCTTTCCTGTGGGAGCTATCTTCAATACCACACTTTTTCTGTTCAGCTCCCATTGAAAGAATACATTTGTCAGTTAAGGTATACTACTGAGAATGGGAGCTACAAGAAAGCAGGAAGGCAGACCCCAGCTACAGTAGTAAGTAGGTCCCCATGCAGTCTAGCAGCCAGCACGGTGTCACATTTGCAGCTGCTTTCCTGTGGGAGCTATCTTCAATACCACACTTTTTCTGTTCAGCTCCCATTGAAAAAACTATATTTTGTCTCTTAAGGTATACAACTGAGTATGGGAGCTACAAGAAAGCAGGAAGATAGATCCCAGCTACAGTAGTAAGTAGGTCCCCATGCAGTCTATCAGCCAGCACGGTGTCACATTTGCAGCTGCTTTCCTGTGGGAGCTATCTTCAATACCACACTTTTTCTGTTCAGCTCCCATTGAAAGAATACATTTGTCAGTTAAGGTATACCACTGAGAATGGGAGATACAAGAGAGCAGGAAGGCAGACCCCAGCTACATTAGTAAGTAGGTCCCCATGCAGTCTATCAGCCAGCACGGTGTCACATTTGCAGCTGCTTTCGTGTGGGAGCTATCTTCAATACCACACTTTTTCTCCTCAGTTCCCATTTAAAGAATACATTTGTCGGTTAAGGTATACCGCTGAGTATGGGAGCTACAAGAAAGCAGGAAGATAGATCCCAGCTACAGTAGTAAGTAGGTCCCCATGCAGTCTAGCAGCCAGCACGGTGTCACATTTGCAGCTGCTTTCCTGTGGGAGCTATCTTCAATACCACACTTTTTCTTCTCAGCTTCCATTGAAAAAACTACATTTTGTCAGTTAAGGTATACCGCTGAGTATGGGAGCTACAAGAAAGCAGGAAGATAGATCCCAGCTACAGTAGTAAATATGTCCCCATGCAGTCTATCAGCCAGCACGATGTCACATTTGCAGCTGCTTTCCTATGGGAGCTATCTTCAATACCACACTTTTTCAGTTCAGCTCCCATTGAAAGAATACATTTGTCAGTTAAGGTATACCACTGAGAATGGGAGCTACAAGAAAGCAGGAAGGCAGACCCCAGCTACAGTAGTAAGTAGGTCCCCATGCAGTCTAGCAGCCAGCACGGTTTCACATTTGCAGCTGCTTTCCTGTGGGAGCTATCTTCAATACCACACTTTTTCTCCTCAGTTCCCATTTAAAGAATACATTTGTCGGTTAAGGTATACCGCTGAGTATGGGAGCTACAAGAAAGCAGGAAGATAGATCCCAGCTACAGTAGTAAGTAGGTCCCCATGCAGTCTAGCAGCCAGCACGGTGTCACATTTGCAGCTGCTTTCCTGTGGGAGCTATCTTCAATACCACACTTTTTCTGTTCAGCTCCCATTGAAAGAATACATTTTTCGGTTAAGGTATACCACTGAGTATGGGAGCTACAAGAAAGCAGGAAGGCAGAAACCAGCTACAGTAGTAAGTAGGTCCCCATGCAGTCTATCAGCCAGCACGGTGTCACATTTGCAGCTGCTTTCGTGTGGGAGCTATCTTCAATACCACACTTTTTCTCCTCAGCTCCCATTGAAAGAATACATTTGTCAGTTAAGGTATACCACTGAGTATGGGAGCTACAAGAAAGCAGGAAGGCAGACCCCAGCTACAGTAGTAAGTAGGTCCCCATGCAGTCTAGCAGCCAGCACGGTGTCACATTTGCAGCTGCTTTCCTGTGGGAGCTATCTTCAATACCACACTTTTTCTCCTCAGCTCCCATTGAAAGAATACATTTGTCAGTTATTGTTTACCAGTGAGAATGGGAGCTATAAGTAAGCAGGAAGGCAGACCCCAGCTACAGTAGTAAGTAGGTCCCCATGCAGTGTATCAGCCAGCACGGTGTCACATTTGCAGCTGCTTTCCTGTGGGAGCTATCTTCAATACCACACTTTTTCAGTTCAGCTCCCATTGAAAGAATACATTTGTCAGTTAAGGTATACCACTGAGTATGGGAGCTACAAGAAAGCAGGAAGATAGATCCCAGCTACAGTAGTAAGTAGGTCCCCATGCAGTCTAGCAGCCAGCACGGTGTCACATTTGCAGCTGCTTTCCTGTGGGAGCTATCTTCAATACCACCCTTTTTCAGTTCAGCTCCCATTGAAAGAATACATTTGTCAGTTAAGGTATACCGCTGAGTATGGGAGCTACAAGAAAGCAGGAAGGCAGACCCCAGCTACAGTAGTAAGTACGTCCCCATGCAGTCTATCAGCCAACACGGTGTCACATTTGCAGCTGCTTTCCTGTGGGAGCTATCTTCAATACCACACTTTTTCTGTTCAGCTCCCATTGAAAAAACTACATTTTGTCAGTTAAGGTATACCGCTGAGTATGGAAGCTACAAGAAAGCAGGAAAATAGATCCCAGCTACAGTAGTAAGTAGGTCCCCATGCAGTCTAGCAGCCAGCACGGTGTCACATTTGCAGCTGCTTTCCTGTGGGAGCTATCTTCAATACCACACTTTTTCTGTTCAGCTCCCATTGAAAAAACTACATTTTGTCGGTTAAGGTATACCGCTGAGTATGGGAGCTACAAGAAAGCAGGAAGGCAGACCCCAGCTACAGTAGTAAGTAGGTCCCCATGCAGTCTAGCAGCCAGCACGGTTTCACATTTGCAGCTGCTTTCCTGTGGGAGCTATCTTCAATACCACACTTTTTCTCCTCAGTTCCCATTTAAAGAATACATTTGTCGGTTAAGGTATACCGCTGAGTATGGGAGCTACAAGAAAGCAGGAAGATAGATCCCAGCTACAGTAGTAAGTAGGTCCCCATGCAGTCTAGCAGCCAGCACGGTGTCACATTTGCAGCTGCTTTCCTGTGGGAGCTATCTTCAATACCACACTTTTTCTTCTCAGCTTCCATTGAAAAAACTACATTTTGTCAGTTAAGGTATACCGCTGAGTATGGGAGCTACAAGAAAGCAGGAAGATAGATCCCAGCTACAGTAGTAAATAGGTCCCCATGCAGTCTATCAGCCAGCACCATGTCACATTTGCAGCTGCTTTCCTATGGGAGCTATCTTCAATACCACACTTTTTCAGTTCAGCTCCCATTGAAAGAATACATTTGTCAGTTAAGGTATACCACTGAGAATGGGAGCTACAAGAAAGCAGGAAGGCAGACCCCAGCTACAGTAGTAAGTAGGTCCCCATGCAGTCTAGCAGCCAGCACGGTTTCACATTTGCAGCTGCTTTCCTGTGGGAGCTATCTTCAATACCACACTTTTTCTCCTCAGTTCCCATTTAAAGAATACATTTGTCGGTTAATATATACCGCTGAGTATGGGAGCTACAAGAAAGCAGGAAGATAGATCCCAGCTACAGTAGTAAGTAGGTCCCCATGCAGTCTACCAGCCAGCACGGTGTCACATTTGCAGCTGCTTTCCTGTGGGAGCTATCTTCAATACCACACTTTTTCTGTTCAGCTCCCATTGAAAGAATACATTTGTCGGTTAAGGTATACCACTGAGTATGGGAGCTACAAGAAAGCAGGAAGGCAGAAACCAGCTACAGTAGTAAGTAGGTCCCCATGCAGTCTATCAGCCAGCACGGTGTCACATTTGCAGCTGCTTTCGTGTGGGAGCTATCTTCAATACCACACTTTTTCTCCTCAGCTCCCATTGAAAGAATACATTTGTCAGTTAAGGTATACCACTGAGTATGGGAGCTACAAGAAAGCAGGAAGGCAGACCCCAGCTACAGTAGTAAGTAGGTCCCCATGCAGTCTAGCAGCCAGCACGGTGTCACATTTGCAGCTGCTTTCCTGTGGGAGCTATCTTCAATACCACACTTTTTCTCCTCAGCTCCCATTGAAAGAATACATTTGTCAGTTATTGTTTACCAGTGAGAATGGGAGCTATAAGTAAGCAGGAAGGCAGACCCCAGCTACAGTAGTAAGTAGGTCCCCATGCAGTGTATCAGCCAGCACGGTGTCACATTTGCAGCTGCTTTCCTGTGGGAGCTATCTTCAATACCACACTTTTTCAGTTCAGCTCCCATTGAAAGAATACATTTGTCAGTTAAGGTATACCACTGAGTATGGGAGCTACAAGAAAGCAGGAAGATAGATCCCAGCTACAGTAGTAAGTAGGTCCCCATGCAGTCTAGCAGCCAGCACAGTGTCACATTTGCAGCTGCTTTCCTGTGGGAGCTATCTTCAATACCACACTTTTTCTGTTCAGCTCCCATTGAAAGAATACATTTGTCAGTTAAGGTATACCACTGAGTATGGGAGCTACAAGAAAGCAGGAAGATAGATCCCAGCTACAGTAGTAAGTAGGTCCCCATGCAGTCTAGCAGTCAGCACGGTGTCACATTTGCAGCTGCTTTCCTGTGGGAGCTATCTTCAATACCACACTTTTTCTCCTCAGCTCCCATTGAAAGACTACATTTGTCAGTTAAGGTATACTACTGAGAATGGGAGCTACAAGAAAGCAGGAAGGCAGACCCGAGCTACAGTAGTAAGTAGGTCCCCATGCAGTCTATCAGCCAGCACGGTGTCACATTTGCAGCTGCTTTCCTGTGGGAGCTATCTTCAATACCACACTTTTTCTCCTCAGTTCCCTTTTAAAGAATATATTTGTTGGTTCAGCTATACCGCTGAGTATGGGAGCTACAAGAAAGCAGGAAGATAGATCCCAGCTACAGTAGTAAGTAGGTCCCCATGCAGTCTATCAGCCAGCACGGTGTCACATTTGCAGCTGCTTTCCTTTGGGAGCTATCTTCAACACCACACTTTTTCTCCTCAGCTCCCATTGAAAGAATACATTTGTCAGTTAAGGTATGCCACTGAGTATGGGAGCTACAAGAAAGCAGGAAGGAAAACCCCAGCTACAGTAGTAAGTAGGTCCCCATGCAGTCTAGCAGCCAGCACGGTGTCACATTTGCAGCTGCTTTCCTGTGGGAGCTATCTTCAATACCACACTTTTTCTGTTCAGCTCCCATTGAAAGAATACATTTGTCAGTTAACGTATGCCACTGAGTATGGGAGCTACAAGAAAGCAGGAAGGAAAACCCCAGCTACAGTAGTAAGTATGTCCCCATGCAGTCTAGCAGCCAGCACGGTGTCACATTTGCAGCTGCTTTCGTGTGGGAGCTATCTTCAATACCACACTTTTTCTCCTCAGCTCCCATTGAAAGAATACATTTGTCAGTTAAGGTATACCGCTGAGTATGGGAGCTACAAGAAAGCAGGAAGGCAGACCCCAACTACAGTAGTAAGTAGGTCCCCATGCAGTCTAGCAGCCAGCACGGTGTCACATTTGCAGCTGCTTTCCTGTGGGAGCTATCTTCAATACCACACTTTTTCTTCTCAGCTCCCATTGAAAGAATACATTTGTCAGTTAAGGTATACCACTGAGTATGGGAGCTACAAGAAAGCAGGAAGGAAGACCCCAGCTACAGTAGTAAGTAGGTCCCCATACAGTCTATCAGCCAGCACGGTGTCACATTTGCAGCTGCTTTCCTGTGGGAGCTATCTTCAATACCACACTTTTTCTGTTGAGCTCCCATTGAAAGAATACATTTGTCAGTTAAGGTATACCACTGAGTATGGGAGCTACAAGAAAGCAGGAAGATAGATCCCAGCTACAGTAGTAAGTAGGTCCCCATGCAGTCTAGCAGCCAGCACGGTGTCACATTTGCAGCTGCTTTCCTGTGGGAGCTATCTTCAATACCACACTTTTTCTGTTCAGCTCCCATTGAAAGAATACATTTGTCAGTTAAGGTATACCACTGAGTATGGGAGCTACAAGAAAGCAGGAAGATAGATCCCAGCTACAGTAGTAAGTAGGTCCCCATGCAGTCTACCAGCCAGCACGGTGTCACATTTGCAGCTGCTTTCCTGTGGGAGCTATCTTCAATACCACACTTTTTCTGTTCAGCTCCCATTGAAAGAATACATTTGTCAGTTAAGGTATACCACTGAGTATGGGAGCTACAAGAAAGCAGGAAGATAGATCCCAGCTACAGTAGTAAGTAGGTCCCCATGCAGTCTAGCAGCCAGCACGGTGTCACATTTGCAGCTGCTTTCCTGTGGGAGCTATCTTCAATACCACACTTTTTCTCCTCAGTTCCCATTGAAAGAATACATTTGTCAGTTAAGGTATACTACTGAGAATGGGAGCTACAAGAAAGCAGGAAGGCAGACCCGAGCTACAGTAGTAAGTAGGTCCCCATGCAGTCTATCAGCCAGCACGGTGTCACATTTGCAGCTGCTTTCCTGTGGGAGCTATCTTCAATACCACACTTTTTCTCCTCAGTTCCCATTTAAAGAATATATTTGTCGGTTCAGCTATACCGCTGAGTATGGGAGCTACAAGAAAGCAGGAAGATAGATCCCAGCTACAGTAGTAAGTAGGTCCCCATGCAGTCTAGCAGCCAGCACGGTGTCACATTTGCAGCTGCTTTCCTGTGGGAGCTATCTTCAATACCACACTTTTTCTGTTCAGCTCCCATTGAAAGAATACATTTGTCAGTTAAGGTATACCACTGAGAATGGGAGATACAAGAGAGCAGGAAGTCAGACCCCAGCTACATTAGTAAGTAGATCCCCATGCAGTCTATCAGCCAGCACGGTGTCACATTTGCAGCTGCTTTCCTGTGGGAGCTATCTTCAATACCACACTTTTTCTCCTCAGCTCCCATTGAAAGAATACATTTGTCAGTTAAGGTATACCGCTGAGTATGGGAGCTACAAGAAAGCAGGAAGGCAGACCCCAGCTACAGTAGTAAGTAGGTCCCCATGCAGTCTATCAGCCAGCACGGTGTCACATTTGCAGCTGCTTTCGTGTGGGAGCTATCTTCAATACCACACTTTTTCTCCTCAGCTCACATTGAAAGAATACATTTGTCAGTTAAGGTTTACCAGTGAGAATGGGAGCTACAAGAAAGCATGAAGGCAGACCCCAGCTACAGTAGTAAGTAGGTCCCCATGCAGTCTAGCAGCCAGCACGGTGTCACATTTGCAGCTGCTTTCCTGTGGGAGCTATCTTCAATACCACACTTTTTCTGTTCAGCTCCCATTGAAAGAATACATTTGTCAGTTAAGGTATACCACTGAGTATGGGAGCTACAAGAAAGCAGGAAGATAGATCCCAGCTACTGTAGTAAGTAGGTCCCCATGCAGTCTAGCAGCCAGCACGGTGTCACATTTGCAGCTGCTTTCCTGTGGGAGCTATCTTCAATACCACACTTTTTCAGTTCAGCTCCCATTGAAAGAATACATTTGTCAGTTAAGGTATACTACTGGAATGGGAGCTACAAGAAAGCAGGAAGGCAGACCCGAGCTACAGTAGTAAGTAGGTCCCCATGTAGTCTATCAGCCAGCACGGTGTCACATTTGCAGCTGCTTTCCTGTGGGAGCTATCTTCAATACCACACTTTTTCTCCTCAGTTCCCATTTAAAGAATATATTTGTCGGTTCAGGTATACCGCTGAGTATGGGAGCTATAAGAAAGCAGGAAGATAGATCCCAGCTACAGTAGTAAGTAGGTCCCCATGCAGTCTAGCAGCCAGCACGGTGTCACATTTGCAGCTGCTTTCCTGTGGGAGCTATCTTCAATACCACACTTTTTCTGTTCAGCTCCCATTGAAAAAACTACATTTTGTCGGTTAAGGTATACCGCTGAGTATGGGAGCTACAAGAAAGCAGGAAGGCAGACCCCAGCTACAGTAGTAAGTAGGTCCCCATGCAGTCTATCAGCCAGCACGGTGTCACATTTGCAGCTGCTTTCCTGTGGGAACTATCTTTAACACCACACTTTTTCTCCTCAGCTCCCATTGAAAGAATAAATTTGTCAGTTAAGGTTTACCAGTGAGAATGGGAGCTACAAGAAAGCAGGAAGGCAGACCCCAGCTACAGTATTAAGTAGGTCCCCATGCAGTCTATCAGCCAGCACGGTGTCACATTTGCAGCTGCTTTCCTGTGGGAGCTATCTTCAATACCAGACTTTTTCAGTTCAGCTCCCATTGAAAGAATACATTTGTCAGTTAAGGTATACCACTGAGTATGGGAGCTACAAGAAAGCAGGAAGATAGATCCCAGCTACAGTAGTAAGTAGGTCCCCATGCAGTCTAGCAGCCAGCACAGTGTCACATTTGCAGCTGCTTTCCTGTGGGAGCTATCTTCAATACCACACTTTTTCTGTTCAGCTCCCATTGAAAGAAGACATTTGTCAGTTAAGGTATACAACTGAGTATGGGAGCTACAAGAAAGCAGGAAGATAGATCCCAGCTACAGTAGTAAGTAGGTCCTCATGCAGTCTAGCAGCCAGCACGGTGTCACATTTGCAGCTGCTTTCCTGTGGGAGCTATCTTCAATACCACACTTTTTCTCCTCAGTTCCAATTTAAAGAATACATTTGTCGGTTCAGGTATACCGCTGAGTATGGGAGCTACAAGAAAGCAGGAAAGCAGACCAAAGCTACAGTAGTAAGTAGGTCCCCATGCAGTCTAGCAGCCAGCACGGTGTCACATTTGCAGCTGCTTTCCTGTGGGAGCTATCTTCAATACCACACTTTTTCTGTTCAGCTCCCATTGAAAGAATACATTTGTCAGTTAACGTATGCCACTGAGTATGGGAGCTACAAGAAAGCAGGAAGGAAAACCCCAGCTACAGTAGTAAGTATGTCCCCATGCAGTCTAGCAGCCAGCACGGTGTCACATTTGCAGCTGCTTTCGTGTGGGAGCTATCTTCAATACCACACTTTTTCTGTTCAGCTCCCATTGAAAGAATACATTTGTCAGTTAAGGTATACCGCTGAGTATGGGAGCTACAAGAAAGCAGGAAGGCAGACCCCAACTACAGTAGTAAGTAGGTCCCCATGCAGTCTAGCAGCCAGCACGGTGTCACATTTGCAGCTGCTTTCCTGTGGGAGCTATCTTCAATACCACACTTTTTCTTCTCAGCTCCCATTGAAAGAATACATTTGTCAGTTAAGGTATACCACTGAGTATGGGAGCTACAAGAAAGCAGGAAGGAAGACCTCAACTACAGTAGTAAGTAGGTCCCCATACAGTCTATCAGCCAGCACGGTGTCACATTTGCAGCTGCTTTCCTGTGGGAGCTATCTTCAATACCACACTTTTTCTGTTGAGCTCCCATTGAAAGAATACATTTGTCAGTTAAGGTATACCGCTGAGTATGGGAGCTACAAGAAAGCAGGAAGGCAGACCCCAGCTACAGTAGTAAGTAGGTCCCCATGCAGTCTAGCAGCCAGCACGGTGTCACATTTGCAGCTGCTTTCCTGTGGGAGCTATCTTCAATACCACACTTTTTCAGTTCAGCTCCCATTGAAAGAACACATTTGTCAGTTAAGGTATACCACTGAGTATGGGAGCTACAAGAAAGCAGGAAGATAGATCCCAGCTACAGTAGTAAGTAGGTCCCCATGCAGTCTAGCAGCCAGCACGGTGTGACATTTGCAGCTGCTTTCCTGTGGGAGCTATCTTCAATACCACACTTTTTCTGTTCAGCTCCCATTGAAAAAACTACATTTTGTCAGTTAAGGTATACCGCTGAGTATGGAAGCTACAAGAAAGCAGGAAAATAGATCCCAGCTACAGTAGTAAGTAGGTCCCCATGCAGTGTATCAGCCAGCACGGTGTCACATTTGCAGCTGCTTTCCTGTGGGAGCTATCTTCAATACCACACTTTTTCTGTTCAGCTCCCATTGAAAAAACTACATTTTGTCGGTTAAGGTATACCACTGAGTATGGGAGCTACAAGAAAGCAGGAAAGCAGAAACCAGCTACAGTAGTAAGTAGGTCCCCATGCAGTCTATCAGCCAGCACGGTGTCACATTTGCAGCTGCTTTCGTGTGGGAGCTATCTTCAATACCACACTTTTTCTGTTCAGCTCCCATTGAAAGAATACATTTGTCAGTTAAGGTATACCACTGAGTATGGGAGCTACAAGAAAGCAGGAAGGCAGACCCCAGCTACAGTAGTAAGTAGGTCCCCATGCAGTCTATCAGCCAGCACGGTGTCACATTTGCAGCTGCTTTCCTGTGGGAGCTATCTTCAATACCACACTTTTTCTCCTCAGCTCCCATTGAAAGAATACATTTGTCAGTTATTGTTTACCAGTGAGAATGGGAGCTACAAGAAAGCAGGAAGGCAGACCCCAGCTACAGTAGTAAGTAGGTCCCCATGCAGTGTATCAGCCAGCACGGTGTCACATTTGCAGCTGCTTTCCTGTGGGAGCTATCTTCAATACCACACTTTTTCAGTTCAGCTCCCATTGAAAGAATACATTTGTCAGTTAAGGTATACCACTGAGTATGGGAGCTACAAGAAAGCAGGAAGATAGATCCCAGCTACAGTAGTAAGTAGGTCCCCATGCAGTCTATCAGCCAGCACGGTGTCACATTTGCAGCTGCTTTCCTGTGGGAGCTATCTTCAATACCACAATTTTTCTGTTCAGCTCCCATTGAAAGAATACATTTGTCAGTTAAGGTATACCACTGAGTATGGGAGCTACAAGAAAGCAGGAAGATAGATCCCAGCTACAGTAGTAAGTAGGTCCCCATGCAGTCTATCAGCCAGCACGGTGTCACATTTGCAGCTGCTTTCCTGTGGGAGCTATCTTCAATACCACACTTTTTCTCCTCAGTTCCCATTGAAAGAATAAATTTGTCAGTTAAGGTATACTACTGAGAATGGGAGCTACAAGAAAGCAGGAAGGCAGACCCGAGCTACAGTAGTAAGTAGGTCCCCATGCAGTCTATCAGCCAGCACGGTGTCACATTTGCAGCTGCTTTCCTGTGGGAGCTATCTTCAATACCACACTTTTTCTCCTCAGTTCCCATTTAAAGAATATATTTGTCGGTTCAGCTATACCGCTGAGTATGGGAGCTACAAGAAAGCAGGAAGATAGATCCCAGCTACAGTAGTAAGTAGGTCCCCATGCAGTCTAGCAGCCAGCACGGTGTCACATTTGCAGCTGCTTTCCTGTGGGAGCTATCTTCAATACCACACTTTTTCTGTTCAGCTCCCATTGAAAGAATACATTTGTCAGTTAAGGTATACCGCTGAGTATGGGAGCTACAAGAAAGCAGGAAGGCAGACCCCAGCTACAGTAGTAAGTACGTCCCCATGCAGTCTATCAGCCAGCACGGTGTCACATTTGCAGCTGCTTTCCTGTGGGAGCTATCTTCAATACCACACTTTTTCTGTTCAGCTCCCATTGAAAAAACTACATTTTGTCAGTTAAGGTATACCGCTGAGTATGGAAGCTACAAGAAAGCAGGAAAATAGATCCCAGCTACAGTAGTAAGTAGGTCCCCATGCAGTCTAGCAGCCAGCACGGTGTCACATTTGCAGCTGCTTTCCTGTGGGAGCTATCTTCAATACCACACTTTTTCTGTTCAGCTCCCATTGAAAGAATACATTTGTCAGTTAAGGTATACCACTGAGAATGGGAGATACAAGAGAGCAGGAAGGCAGATCCCAGCTACATTAGTAAGTAGGTCCCCATGCAGTCTATCAGCCAGCACGGTGTCACATTTGCAGCTGCTTTCGTGTGGGAGCTATCTTCAATACCACACTTTTTCTCCTCAGCTCCCATTGAAAGAATACATTTGTCAGTTAAGGTATACCGCTGAGTATGGGAGCTACAAGAAAGCAGGAAGGCAGACCCCAGCTACAGTAGTAAGTAGGTCCCCATGCAGTCTATCAGCCAGCACGGTGTCACATTTGCAGCTGCTTTCCTGTGGGAGCTATCTTCAATACCACACTTTTTCTCCTCAGCTCCCATTGAAAGAATACATTTGTCAGTTAAGGTATACCGCTGAGTATGGGAGCTACAAGAAAGCAGGAAGGCAGACCCCAGCTACATTAGTAAGTAGGTCCCCATGCAGTCTAGCAGCCAGCACGGTGTCACATTTGCAGCTGCTTTCCTGTGGGAGCTATCTTCAATACCACACTTTTTCTTCTCAGCTTCCATTGAAAAAACTACATTTTGTCAGTTAAGGTATACCGCTGAGTATGGGAGCTACAAGAAAGCAGGAAGATAGATCCCAGCTACAGTAGTAAATAGGTCCCCATGCAGTCTATCAGCCAGCACGATGTCACATTTGCAGCTGCTTTCCTATGGGAGCTATCTTCAATACCACACTTTTTCAGTTCAGCTCCCATTGAAAGAATACATTTGTCAGTTAAGGTATACCACTGAGAATGGGAGCTACAAGAAAGCAGGAAGGCAGACCCCAGCTACAGTAGTAAGTAGGTCCCCATGCAGTCTAGCAGCCAGCACGGTTTCACATTTGCAGCTGCTTTCCTGTGGGAGCTATCTTCAATACCACACTTTTTCTCCTCAGTTCCCATTTAAAGAATACATTTGTCGGTTAAGGTATACCGCTGAGTATGGGAGCTACAAGAAAGCAGGAAGATAGATCCCAGCTACAGTAGTAAGTAGGTCCCCATGCAGTCTAGCAGCCAGCACGGTGTCACATTTGCAGCTGCTTTCCTGTGGGAGCTATCTTCAATACCACACTTTTTCTGTTCAGCTCCCATTGAAAGAATACATTTGTCGGTTAAGGTATACCACTGAGTATGGGAGCTACAATAAAGCAGGAAGGCAGAAACCAGCTACAGTAGTAAGTAGGTCCCCATGCAGTCTATCAGCCAGCACGGTGTCACATTTGCAGCTGCTTTCGTGTGGGAGCTATCTTCAATACCACACTTTTTCTCCTCAGCTCCCATTGAAAGAATACGTTTGTCAGTTAAGGTATACCACTGAGTATGGGAGCTACAAGAAAGCAGGAAGGCAGACCCCAGCTACAGTAGTAAGTAGGTCCCCATGCAGTCTAGCAGCCAGCACGGTGTCACATTTGCAGCTGCTTTCCTGTGGGAGCTATCTTCAATACCACACTTTTTCTCCTCAGCTCCCATTGAAAGAATACATTTGTCAGTTATTGTTTACCAGTGAGAATGGGAGCTACAAGAAAGCAGGAAGATAGATCCCAGCTACAGTAGTAAGTAGGTCCCCATGCAGTCTAGCAGCCAGCACGGTGTCACATTTGCAGCTGCTTTCCTGTGGGAGCTATCTTCAATACCACACTTTTTCAGTTCAGCTCCCATTGAAAGAATACATTTGTCAGTTAAGGTATACCACTGAGTATGGGAGCTACAAGAAAGCAGGAAGATAGATCCCAGCTACAGTAGTAAGTAGGTCCCCATGCAGTCTAGCAGCCAGCACAGTGTCACATTTGCAGCTGCTTTCCTGTGGGAGCTATCTTCAATACCACACTTTTTCTGTTCAGCTCCCATTGAAAGAATACATTTGTCAGTTAAGGTATACCACTGAGTATGGGAGCTACAAGAAAGCAGGAAGATAGATCCCAGCTACAGTAGTAAGTAGGTCCCCATGCAGTCTAGCAGCCAGCACGGTGTCACATTTGCAGCTGCTTTCCTGTGGGAGCTATCTTCAATACCACACTTTTTCTCCTCAGCTCCCTTTGAAAGAATACATTTGTCAGTTAAGGTATACTACTGAGAATGGGAGCTACAAGAAAGCAGGAAGGCAGACCCGAGCTACAGTAGTAAGTAGGTCCCCATGCAGTCTATCAGCCAGCACGGTGTCACATTTGCAGCTGCTTTCCTGTGGGAGCTATCTTCAATACCACACTTTTTCTCCTCAGTTCCCTTTTAAAGAATATATTTGTCGGTTCAGCTATACCGCTGAGTATGGGAGCTACAAGAAAGCAGGAAGATAGATCCCAGCTACAGTAGTAAGTAGGTCCCCATGCAGTCCAGCAGCCAGCACGGTGTCACATTTGCAGCTGCTTTCCTGTGGGAGCTATCTTCAATACCACACTTTTTCTGTTCAGCTCCCATTGAAAAAATGCTTTTGTCAGTTAAGGTATACCACTGAGTATGGGAGCTACAAAAAGCAGGAAAATAGATCCCAGCTACAGTAGTAAGTAGGTCCCCATGCAGTCTAGCAGCCAGCACGGTGTCACATTTGCAGCTGCTTTCCTGTGGGAGCTATCTTCAATATCACACTTTTTCTGTTCAGCTCCCATTGAAAGAATACATTTGTCAGTTAAGGTATACCACTGAGTATGGGAGCTACAAGAAAGCAGGAAGATAGATCCCAGCTACAGTAATAAGTAGGTCCCCATGCAATCTATCAGCCAGCACGGTGTCACATTTGCAGCTGCTTTCCTGTGGGAGCTATCTTCAATACCATACTTTTTCAGTTCAGCTCCCATTGAAAGAACACATTTGTCAGTTAAGGTATACCACTGAGTATGGGAGCTACAAGAAAGCAGGAAGATAGATCCCAGCTACAGTAGTAAGTAGGTCCCCATGCAGTCTAGCAGCCAGCACGGTGTCACATTTGCAGCTGCTTTCGTGTGGGAGCTATCTTCAATACCACACTTTTTCAGTTCAGCTCCCATTGAAAGAATACATTTGTCAGTTAAGGTATACCGCTGAGTATGGGAGCTACAAGAAAGCAGGAAGGCAGACCCCAGCTACATTAGTAAGTAGGTCCCCATGCAGTCTAGCAGCCAGCACGGTGTCACATTTGCAGCTGCTTTCCTGTGGGAGCTATCTTCAATACCACACTTTTTCTTCTCAGCTTCCATTGAAAAAACTACATTTTGTCAGTTAAGGTATACCGCTGAGTATGGGAGCTACAAGAAAGCAGGAAGATAGATCCCAGCTACAGTAGTAAATAGGTCCCCATGCAGTCTATCAGCCAGCACGGTGTCACATTTGCAGCTGCTTTCCTATGGGAGCTATCTTCAATACCACAATTTTTCAGTTCAGCTCCCATTGAAAGAATACATTTGTCAGTTAAGGTATACCACTGAGAATGGGAGCTACAAGAAAGCAGGAAGGCAGACCCCAGCTACAGTAGTAAGTAGGTCCCCATGCAGTCTAGCAGCCAGCACGGTTTCACATTTGCAGCTGCTTTCCTGTGGGAGCTATCTTCAATACCACACTTTTTCTCCTCAGTTCCCATTTAAAGAATACATTTGTCGGTTAAGGTATACCGCTGAGTATGGGAGCTACAAGAAAGCAGGAAGATAGATCCCAGCTACAGTAGTAAGTAGGTCCCCATGCAGTCTAGCAGCCAGCACGGTGTCACATTTGCAGCTGCTTTCCTGTGGGAGCTATCTTCAATACCACACTTTTTCTGTTCAGCTCCCATTGAAAGAATACATTTGTCGGTTAAGGTATACCACTGAGTATGGGAGCTACAAGAAAGCAGGAAGGCAGAAACCAGCTACAGTAGTAAGTAGGTCCCCATGCAGTCTATCAGTGAGCACGGTGTCACATTTGCAGCTGCTTTCCTGTGGGAGCTATCTTCAATACCACACTTTTTCTCCTCAGCTCCCATTGAAAGAATACATTTGTCAGTTAAGGTATACCACTGAGTATGGGAGCTACAAGAAAGCAGGAAGGCAGACCCCAGCTACAGTAGTAAGTAGGTCCCCATGCAGTCTAGCAGCCAGCACGGTGTCACATTTGCAGCTGCTTTCGTGTGGGAGCTATCTTCAATACCACACTTTTTCTCCTCAGCTCCCATTGAAAGAATACATTTGTCAGTTATTGTTTACCAGTGAGAATGGGAGCTACAAGAAAGCAGGAAGGCAGACCCCAGCTACAGTAGTAAGTAGGTCCCCATGCAGTGTATCAGCCAGCACGGTGTCACATTTGCAGCTGCTTTCCTGTGGGAGCTATCTTCAATACCACACTTTTTCAGTTCAGCTCCCATTGAAAGAATACATTTGTCAGTTAAGGTATACCACTGAGTATGGGAGCTACAAGAAAGCAGGAAGATAGATCCCAGCTACAGTAGTAAGTAGGTCCCCATGCAGTCTATCAGCCAGCACGGTGTCACATTTGCAGCTGCTTTCCTGTGGGAGCTATCTTCAATACCACACTTTTTCTGTTCAGCTCCCATTGAAAGAATACATTTGTCAGTTAAGGTATACCACTGAGTATGGGAGCTACAAGAAAGCAGGAAGATAGATCCCAGCTACAGTAGTAAGTAGGTCCCCATGCAGTCTATCAGCCAGCACGGTGTCACATTTGCAGCTGCTTTCCTGTGGGAGCTATCTTCAATACCACACTTTTTCTCCTCAGTTCCCATTGAAAGAATAAATTTGTCAGTTAAGGTATACTACTGAGAATGGGAGCTACAAGAAAGCAGGAAGGCAGACCCGAGCTACAGTAGTAAGTAGGTCCCCATGCAGTCTAGCAGCCAGCACGGTGTCACATTTGCAGCTGCTTTCCTGTGGGAGCTATCTTCAATACCACACTTTTTCTCCTCAGTTCCCTTTTAAAGAATATATTTGTCGGTTCAGCTATACCGCTGAGTATGGGAGCTACAAGAAAGCAGGAAGATAGATCCCAGCTACAGTAGTAAGTAGGTCCCCATGCAGTCTAGCAGCCAGCACGGTGTCACATTTGCAGCTGCTTTCCTGTGGGAGCTATCTTCAATACCACACTTTTTCTGTTCAGCTCCCATTGAAAAAATGCTTTTGTCAGTTAAGGTATACCACTGAGTATGGGAGCTACAAAAAGCAGGAAAATAGATCCCAGCTACAGTAGTAAGTAGGTCCCCATGCAGTCTAGCAGCCAGCACGGTGTCACATTTGCAGCTGCTTTCCTGTGGGAGCTATCTTCAATATCACACTTTTTCTGTTCAGCTCCCATTGAAAGAATACATTTGTCAGTTAAGGTATACCACTGAGTATGGGAGCTACAAGAAAGCAGGAAGATAGATCCCAGCTACAGTAGTAAGTAGGTCCCCATGCAATCTATCAGCCAGCACGGTGTCACATTTGCAGCTGCTTTCCTGTGGGAGCTATCTTCAATACCATACTTTTTCAGTTCAGCTCCCTTTGAAAGAACACATTTGTCAGTTAAGGTATACCACTGAGTATGGGAGCTACAAGAAAGCAGGAAGATAGATCCCAGCTACAGTAGTAAGTAGGTCCCCATGCAGTCTAGCAGCCAGCACGGTGTCACATTTGCAGCTGCTTTCGTGTGGGAGCTATCTTCAATACCACACTTTTTCAGTTCAGCTCCCATTGAAAGAATACATTTGTCAGTTAAGGTATACCGCTGAGTATGGGAGCTACAAGAAAGCAGGAAGGCAGACCCCAGCTACATTAGTAAGTAGGTCCCCATGCAGTCTAGCAGCCAGCACGGTGTCACATTTGCAGCTGCTTTCCTGTGGGAGCTATCTTCAATACCACACTTTTTCTTCTCAGCTTCCATTGAAAAAACTACATTTTGTCAGTTAAGGTATACCGCTGAGTATGGGAGCTACAAGAAAGCAGGAAGATAGATCCCAGCTACAGTAGTAAATAGGTCCCCATGCAGTCTATCAGCCAGCACGGTGTCACATTTGCAGCTGCTTTCCTATGGGAGCTATCTTCAATACCACAATTTTTCAGTTCAGCTCCCATTGAAAGAATACATTTGTCAGTTAAGGTATACCACTGAGAATGGGAGCTACAAGAAAGCAGGAAGGCAGACCCCAGCTACAGTAGTAAGTAGGTCCCCATGCAGTCTAGCAGCCAGCACGGTTTCACATTTGCAGCTGCTTTCCTGTGGGAGCTATCTTCAATACCACACTTTTTCTCCTCAGTTCCCATTTAAAGAATACATTTGTCGGTTAAGGTATACCGCTGAGTATGGGAGCTACAAGAAAGCAGGAAGATAGATCCCAGCTACAGTAGTAAGTAGGTCCCCATGCAGTCTAGCAGCCAGCACGGTGTCACATTTGCAGCTGCTTTCCTGTGGGAGCTATCTTCAATACCACACTTTTTCTGTTCAGCTCCCATTGAAAGAATACATTTGTCGGTTAAGGTATACCACTGAGTATGGGAGCTACAAGAAAGCAGGAAGGCAGAAACCAGCTACAGTAGTAAGTAGGTCCCCATGCAGTCTATCAGTGAGCACGGTGTCACATTTGCAGCTGCTTTCGTGTGGGAGCTATCTTCAATACCACACTTTTTCTCCTCAGCTCCCATTGAAAGAATACATTTGTCAGTTAAGGTATACCACTGAGTATGGGAGCTACAAGAAAGCAGGAAGGCAGAAACCAGCTACAGTAGTAAGTAGGTCCCCATGCAGTCTATCAGCCAGCACGGTGTCACATTTGCAGCTGCTTTCCTGTGGGAGCTATCTTCAATACCACACTTTTTCTACTCAGTTCCCATTTAAAGAATATATTTGTCGGTTCAGCTATACCGCTGAGTATGGGAGCTACAAGAAAGCAGGAAGATAGATCCCAGCTACAGTAGTAAGTAGGTCCCCATGCAGTCTAGCAGCCAGCACGGTGTCACATTTGCAGCTGCTTTCCTGTGGGAGCTATCTTCAATACCACACTTTTTCTGTTCAGCTCCCATTGAAAGAATACATTTGTCAGTTAAGGTTTACCAGTGAGAATGGGAGCTACAAGAAAGCAGGAAGGCAGACCCCAGCTACAGTATTAAGTAGGTCCCCATGCAGTCTATCAGCCAGCACGGTGTCACATTTGCAGCTGCTTTCCTGTGGGAGCTATCTTCAATACCACACTTTTTCTCCTCAGCTCCCATTGAAAGAATACATTTGTCAGTTAAGGTTTACCAGTGAGAATGGGAGCTACAAGAAAGCAGGAAGGCAGACCCCAGCTACAGTATTAAGTAGGTCCCCATGCAGTCTATCAGCCAGCACGGTGTCACATTTGCAGCTGCTTTCCTGTGGGAGCTATCTTCAATACCACACTTTTTCAGTTCAGCTCCCATTGAAAGAATACATTTGTCAGTTAAGGTATACCACTGAGTATGGGAGCTACAAGAAAGCAGGAAGATAGATCCCAGCTACAGTAGTAAGTAGGTCCCCATGCAGTCTAGCAGCCAGCACGGTGTCACATTTGCAGCTGCTTTCCTGTGGGAGCTATCTTCAATACCACACTTTTTCTGTTCAGCTCCCATTGAAAGAATACATTTGTCAGTTAAGGTATACCACTGAGTATGGGAGCTACAAGAAAGCAGGAAGATAGATGCCAGCTACAGTAGTAAGTAGGTCCCCATGCAGTCTAGCAGCCAGCACGGTGTCACATTTGCAGCTGCTTTCCTGTGGGAGCTATCTTCAATACCACACTTTTTCTGTTCAGCTCCCATTGAAAGAATACATTTGTCAGTTAAGGTATACTACTGAGAATGGGAGCTACAAGAAAGCAGGAAGGCAGACCCCAGCTACAGTAGTAAGTAGGTCCCCATGCAGTCTAGCAGCCAGCACGGTGTCACATTTGCAGCTGCTTTCCTGTGGGAGCTATCTTCAATACCACACTTTTTCTGTTCAGCTCCCATTGAAAAAACTATATTTTGTCTCTTAAGGTATACAACTGAGTATGAGAGCTACAAGAAAGCAGGAAGATAGATCCCAGCTACAGTAGTAAGTAGGTCCCCATGCAGTCTATCAGCCAGCACGGTGTCACATTTGCAGCTGCTTTCGTGTGGGAGCTATCTTCAATACCACACTTTTTCTCCTCAGCTCCCATTGAAAGAATACATTTGTCAGTTAAGGTATACCGCTGAGTATGGGAGCTACAAGAAAGCAGGAAGGCAGACCCCAGCTACAGTAGTAAGTAGGTCCCCATGCAGTCTAGCAGCCAGCACGGTGTCACATTTGCAGCTGCTTTCCTGTGGGAGCTATCTTCAATACCACACTTTTTCTTCTCAGCTTCCATTGAAAAAACTACATTTTGTCAGTTAAGGTATACCGCTGAGTATGGGAGCTACAAGAAAGCAGGAAGATAGATCCCAGCTACAGTAGTAAATAGGTCCCCATGCAGTCTATCAGCCAGCACGATGTCACATTTGCAGCTGCTTTCCTATGGGAGCTATCTTCAATACCACACTTTTTCAGTTCAGCTCCCATTGAAAGAATACATTTGTCAGTTAAGGTATACCACTGAGAATGGGAGCTACAAGAAAGCAGGAAGGCAGACCCCAGCTACAGTAGTAAGTAGGTCCCCATGCAGTCTAGCAGCCAGCACGGTTTCACATTTGCAGCTGCTTTCCTGTGGGAGCTATCTTCAATACCACACTTTTTCTCCTCAGTTCCCATTTAAAGAATACATTTGTCGGTTAAGGTATACCGCTGAGTATGGGAGCTACAAGAAAGCAGGAAGATAGATCCCAGCTACAGTAGTAAGTAGGTCCCCATGCAGTCTATCAGCCAGCACGGTGTCACATTTGCAGCTGCTTTCCTGTGGGAGCTATCTTCAATACCACACTTTTTCTTCTCAGCTTCCATTGAAAAAACTACATTTTGTCAGTTAAGGTATACCGCTGAGTATGGGAGCTACAAGAAAGCAGGAAGATAGATCCCAGCTACAGTAGTAAATAGGTCCCCATGCAGT
>NW_026908431.1:0-39841 GCF_028858725.1 Colius striatus
TGAGCCCCTCAAATCCCCCTCAGACCCCCCTCAGACCCTCCAGATACTCCCAAACCCCCTCAGGACCCCCCAAGTCCCTGGGACCCCCCAAACCTCCCCCCAGGACCCCCCAAAACCCCAGGGGTGGGTGGGGGGAGGGGGCCTCAGTTTGGGAAGGTCCCAGGAGGTTTTGGGGGGGTTCCTGGGGGTTTGGGGGGCTCCTCCTCTTAGAGGAGGGTCCCAAGGGTTGGGGGGTGCTTTGGGGTGTCGGGGGGGGTCCTTAAATTGAGGGGGGGGGTCCCGTTTTTGGAGCATCCCCCGTTATCCCCGTTGCCAGGCAACCGGATGCTGCTGCCGGGCAACGGGGGGAGGGGCGTGGCCAGGGGGCGTGGCCAAGGGAGACCACCCCCCCCCAATTCCCCCACCCCCAGCCAAAGTCGCCCCCTCCCCAAAATCAGCCGCCAGGAGCCTATTCGAGGACCCTCCCCTTCGATTTGGGACCCTCCCCAATTGAGGACATCCCCCCTCCTCTAATTTGGGGACACTCCCCCCCCAGTTAGGGACCCCTCCCCAATTTGAGACCCCTCCCCAATTAGGGACCCCCCTTCCCCCAATTTAAGACCACTCCCCTCAATGAAGGACCTCCCCCAATTAGGGACCCCCCTCGAATTTGGGACCACTCCTTCAATTAGGGACCCCCTCCTCAACTTAGGGACCCCCTCCTCAATCTGGCACCCCCAATTTGGGACCCTCCCCCCCAATTTGGGACCCTCTCCCCAGTTGGGGACCCCCCCAAATTTAGGGGACCCTCTCCTCTGATTTGAGGACCCCTCCCCCCAATTAGAGACCCCCCTGTATTGGGGACCCTCCCCCCAATTTTAACCCCCTCCCTCCCAGTTTGGGGACCCCCCCACCCCGGGACTGGGGGAGGGAACTGGGACCAGTACCGGGGGTGGGACCGATCCTGGGGGTCGATCCCGGGGGGCTCCGGTAGCGGGGGGGGGGGATGGGGCCGGATCCCGGGCGCGGATCCCGGGGGCTCCGGTACCGGGGGGGGGGGGGGGGGCTCCCGATCCCGAGGGGCCCGATCCCGGTCCCGGGCGATGGGGGAGGGGGTCAGGGGTCGATCCCGGGGGGGATCCCCGGTACCGGATCTGGGGGCTCCGGGATGGGGCCGGGGGTCGGATCCCGGTACCGGGGATGGAGCTGGATCCTGGGGGTCGATCCCGGGGCTCCGGTACCGGGAGAAGGGGCCCGATCCCGCCACCGGGGGAGGATGGGGCCCGATCCCGGGGGGGGGCCCGATCCCGGGGGCTCCGGTACCGAGGGGATGGCGCCGGATCCCGGGGGTGGATCCCGGGGGGCTCGATCCGGATCCCGGGGGCTCCGGTACCAGATCTGGGGGGCTCCGGGATGGGGGAGGGGGTCGGATCCCGGTACCGGGGGATGGGGCCGGATCCCGGGGGTGGATCCCGGGGGCCCGATCCGGATCCCGGGGGTGGATCCCGGGGGCCCGATCCGGATCCCGAGGGGGGGTTCCGGTACCGGATCCAGGGGGCTCTGGGATGGGGCTGGATCCCGGTACCGGGGGGGACGGGGCCGGATCTTGGGGGGCTCCGGTACCGGGGGAGGGAGTCGGGGGTCGGATCCCGGTACCGGGGGACGGGACCCGATCCTGGGAGCGAGTCGGATCCCGGCGGATCGATCCGGACCCCGGGTGGATCCCGGCGGATCGATCCGGACCCCGGGGGGGGCTCCGGGATGGGGCCGGATCGCGGTACCGGGGGGATGGGGCCGGATCCCGGGGGTCGATCCCGGCGCTGGGGGGGGCGGCTCCGGTACCGAGGGTCGTGGGTCGGGGGTCGGATCCCGGGGGGGGGGCTCCGGTACCGGCGGATGGATCCAGATGCCGAGGTGATGAGGCGGAGGAAGACGATGCTGAGGAGGAGGAAGGTGACGGGGGGGGCGGGGAGGCTTTTGGGGGGGGGGTCGCTCTCCGGTACCGGCGGAAGGATCCAAATCCAGGCTTTGGGGGGGGGGATGGGGGGGGTCTCGCTCCGTTACCGGGGGCTGGGGCCGGATTTTGGGGGGTGGGGGGGGTCGATCCCGATGGGGGGGTCGCTGGGGGTGGGGGTGGGGGGACAGAACCGAGCGGAACGATCCAAATCCCAACGGGGGGGGGGGGTGTCGAGCTCCGGGTACCGAATCTCCCCCCCCCCTCCCCTATTTTGGATTGAGGGGGGGGTCCAAAGGATGAAGCGCAGCCCCCCCCCCCCTTCCCACGCCCCCCCCCATTACCCTCCCCCGGACCCCCCTTTATCCCGCCCCCCCCCCCCAGTTACTCACCAGCCGCAGCCCCCCCCCCAGCACCGGGTTGATTTGGGGGGGGGATTTGGGGGGTGCTGGGGGTGGGGGGGGGGAAGGGGAGAAAAAGGGGGGGGGAATAGAGGGGGGGAGGGGGAGGGGGGGGCTTCGAGCCGTTTCTCGTCCGCCCCGGTTGCGGCGGCGGCGGCGGCCGGGAAAAAGGGGGGGGGGGAATTTGGGAGGGGGGGGCGGTGAATGATGGGGGGGGGCTTCGGGATGGGCCGCACAAGATACGGGGAGGGGGGGGGACGGTTTGGGGGGGGGGTCTCCCCTCCTTCTTTCCCCCCCCTCCCCCTCAAAATTGGGGGGAGGGGGAGGTGGGGGAGGGGAAAAGGGGGGGGGGTCGTGGATTGAACTCCCCCCCCGAGATGGTTTGGACCGAGGGGGGGAGGGGAAAAAGGAGGGATGAGGCCCCCCCCCGCTTTGATACGCGCGTGGGAGCGTCCGGGGGGGGCGGGGCCAAGGGAAGGAGCCAATGGGAGCGAGGGGGCGGGGCCAAGGGGTGGGGGGGTAATTAAACCCCCCCCGGGGGTAATTAAGGGCTTTGAGGGGGTAATTAAACACCTCCGAGGCGCAGTTAAAGGCTTTGGGGGGTAATTAAGGCTCAAGGGGGTAATTAACCCCCCCCCGGGTAATTAAAGGGCTTTGGGAGGGTGATTAAGGGTTAACGGGCATAATTAACCACTCCTGGGGGTAATTAAAGGCTCTGGGGGGGGTAATTAAGGCGTAAAGAGGGTAATTAAGCATCTGGGGGGGTAATTAAAGGCTCTGGGGGGCAATTGAGCCTTTAGGGAGGCAATTAACACCCTTTGGGGCAGTTAATTACCCCTCTAGCTCCCTCTTACCTCCTTAATTAACCTCTTAATTACCCCACCTTAATTACCTCATTATGTGCCACCATTAGTTACCCACCTTAATTACTCCCCACTAATCACTCCATTAAATAATCTTTAATTAATTAATCCTCCATTATTTATCTCCCACTAATTACCCCATTAAATAATCCCCCATTAATTAACCTCCCCATTAATTAACCTCCCTCAATCGCCCCCTTAATTACCCCACTAATTGCTCTCATTCATTACCCCCCCACTAACCCCCATTAACCCCTCACTCGCCGCTCTGCCACCAATCCCCTCTAATTAACGCTAATTAACCCTCCCCCGCCGCCGTGACGTCATCGCCAACCCTTGAACCTCATTGGTCGCCTCGGTTTAACCCCGCCCCCGCCGCCGTGACGTCACCATTAACCCTTCCCCTCCCATTGACCGGGCGGGGCGTTGGGGGCGGGGCTTCGTTTGGGGGCGGGGTCTCCTCGGTTTAACCCCTCCCTCGCCACGCCGCCGCCACCGTTAACCCTTTCCCCTCCTCTATGGTGTCTGGGGGTGAGGGTGGGTGGATTTGGGGGGCGGGGGGTGCATTTTGGGGGTCTCCCTCCTCGGTTTAACCCCTCCCTCGCCACGACGACATCACCATTAACCCTTTATGGTGTCTGGGGGTGGGGGTGGGTGGATTTGGGGCGGGTTTTCGGGGGTGGGGGTGCATTTTGGAGATCTCCCTCCTCCGTTTAACCCCTCCCTCGCCACGACGCCACCACCGTTAACCCTTTCCCCCTCCTTTATGGTGTCTGGGGGGGGGGATTGGGTGGATTTGGGGCGGGATTTGGGGGGCGGGGGTGCATTTTGTGGGGTCTCCCTCCTCCGTTTAACCCCTCCCTCGCCACGACGCCGCCACCGTTAACCCCTTCCTTGCTTTATTGGTCAAGCAGAGCCGACGCGAAGGGCGATTCGATGGGAGCTGGGGGCGGGCACTGACCCGGGGAGGGGCCCGTGCTCAGTTTTAACCCTTCCCCCGCCACGCCGCCGCCCCCCTCCTCGCCCCCCCCGGCGCCGGGGTCCATCTCCGCGGTCTCCAGCACGGGCAGCGCGGCCCCGGCGGCGCCCCCCGGCGGCTCCCGCGGCTCGGCCTGGTGCAGCTTCCTGTGCTTCCAGAGGTTGGAGAAGGAGCGGTAGGCCTTGGGGCAGAGCTGGCAGCGGTACGGCCGCTCGCCCGTGTGGATGCGCCGGTGCTCGGCCAGGCGCACGGCCGATGGCGAAGGCTTTGCCGCACTCGGGGCAGCTGAACGGCCGCTCGCCCGTGTGCAGCCGCCGGTGGTCCTTGAGGTGCGTGGACTGGCGGAAGGCTTTGCCGCACTCGGGGCAGGGGTACGGCCTCTCGCCCGTGTGGATGCGCCGGTGCAACCTGCAGCGACGTCTCGGTGCTGAAGCGCTTCTTGCACTCGCCGCACTCGTAGTTCTTGGGCCGGGGCGCGGGCGCGGCGGGGGCCGGCCGGGGGCGCGGGGGGCGGCGCCGGGGGCGCGGCGGCCCTCGTGGGTCTCCTGGTGCGCCCTGAGGCGCGACGGCGACGAGCTCTTCTTGCCGCACACGCCGCACTCGAAGCGGGGGGCGCCGGCGCGGGGCGGGCAGCGGTGGTCGCGCAGCTGCAGCGGGCTCACGAAGGCGGCGCCGCAGCTGGGGCACGGGGTGGGCCTGGCCGCCGGCGTGGGCCACCGACCTGTGCACCTCCAGCAGCCGCCGGAGCAGGAAGGAGAGCCCGCAGTCCGGGCACTTGTAGGGGTACTCGCCCGTGTGGTGGAAGCGGTGCAGCAGCAGGCGGGTGCGGCCGGTGGAAGCGGCCGCCGCAGTCGCCGCACGCGTAGGGGTAGCGCCGCGTGTGCACGAAGAGGTGCTGGCGCAGCGTGGAGGACTGCGCGAAGCGCTTCCTGCACGTGGGGCACTCGTACGGGCCGCTCCCCGGTGTGCGTCAGCCGGTGCCGCAGCAGGTTCGCCTGCGAGTTGAACGCCCTGGGGGCAGGAGTCGCAGGGGAACGGCCGCTCGCCGGTGTGGGTCAGGAGGTGCGTGCGCAGGTGCGACCCCCTTCTTGAAGGTCTTGGGGCAGTCGGGGCAGCGGGTGGCGGCGCTCGGAGCGGTGCACGAAGCGCTGGTGGCGCGACAGCTGGTGCGGCTTGGCGAAGGCTTTGCCGCACGACGGGCAGCGGTGGGGGGCGGCGGGGTCCGGGGAGGCGGGCTCGGGGCTGGCGGAGGCGCCCGCCGGCTCCGGGGGGCGTGGGGAAGGGGCCGGGGGCGGCGCCCGCCGCGCTGGGGGCGTTTCCCGCCAAACTAGAGCTTCCCGCCACGCCCGGGGCGTTTCCCGCCGCGCCCGGGGCGTTTCCCGCCGCGCCGCGCCCGTTTCCCGCCAGGACGGAGCTTCCCGCCAATCCCGCCGCGTTTCCCGCCGGGTCTGAGGCGGCGGCTCCTCCGAACGCGCCGCGTTGGCGACCAACGGAGCCGCCAGGGCTGGGGCGAGCGGCCCGAGGGCGGCGGCCACCGAGGCGGGGGGCGTGGCGAGCGCGCCGGGCGGGTGCGAGCGGCGGTGGTACAGGAACTTGGTGGTGTTGGCGAAGGTTTTGCCGCAGGGGCAGCGGTGCAGGGGGTTGGGCGAGTGCAGGCGCCGATGGGCCACCAGCAGGGTCTCGGTGTCAAAGGCGGAGCCACAGTCGAGACAAAGGAACTTGGAGTCGCCGTCGTGGCTGCCAGGTGCTGCTCCAGGGCGTGGGGCGAGGGGAAGCTGCCGCTGCACAGGGGGCAAGCGAAGGCGCCGCGCTGGTGGCCGCGGAGGTGCCGCTGCAGCTGCCGGGGGGTGGCGAAGGGGCGCTGGCACTCGGGGCAGGGCTGGCCCGCTGCCGGCCTGGGGGTGGCCGGCGGCCGGGGGGTCGGGGGGGGGTGGAAGGGGGTGGCTGCCGTCGGGAGGGGCGTGGCTAGCGTCGGCGGGGAGGTGGCCACCGTCCTGGGCTTGGGCAGCCGCCTTCCCCGGGCTGGTAGCCGCCTCCAGCCGCTTGGTAGCCGCCGTCCCCGGCCTTGCCGGCAGGTTCCTCGGGGCCCTGGGCGGCATCAGCCACCTCGTAGCCCCCTTCGGCCACCTGGTAGCCCCCTTCGGCCACCTGGTAGCCGCCTTCCTGGCTCTCCTCCCTCCCCTGGGCTACCAAGTGGCTGCTCTGGTGGTCCAGGAAGTCTTTGGGGCTCGGGAAGAGCTGGAGGCAGTCGCCACACTCGTACAGGAGCAGCTGGACGGTCTCCACCGGCTCCTTGGTGGCCGCCGGCCGGCGGCGTCGTCGTCGTCGGGTTTGGGGTAGGAGTGCTCCAGGTCCACCAGCGTCGGGGGCTGGGCCAGCGGGGGGCGCGGCTGCCGGCGGCTCCGCCCGGTGGCCCTGCCGGTGCGCCAGCCACAGCTCCTGCTCCGCGAACAGCGCCTTGCACTCCACGCACTCGTAGTGGATCTGGCCGGAGGCTCTGGCGGCCTTGGGGGACGCGCAGGGGGCGGCCACCGCGCTTGCCGAGGCGGCCAGCGCCAGGGGGCGGCTCGTGGCTCAGCAGCTTGAGGTGCATCTCCTGGTGCTCCAGCAGCTGGCCGGGGCGACAGCAGCAGCTGGCCGCACTCCAGGCACTGGTACTGGCTGCCGTCGGGCTGAGGGGCGCCGGGGGGCGGGCTGGGCGCCGCGGGGGACGGCGCCGAGGGCACGGCCAGCAGCTGGAACTGCGGCGCCGGCACGTGGCTCTGGTGGTGCAGGACGGCGGCCTCCAGCGTGGGCGACGGGTGGCCGCAGTCGGAGCACAGGTACCCGCGGCTGCAGGTACAGCAGCGCCGGCGGCGGCGGCGTCGCCATGGCCGGGACGGGGGGAACGGGGCAGGGGGGGAAACAGGGGTTAACGGGGCTGAAGGGGGAAACAAGGGGTTAAAGGGGGAAAGAGAGGGGTGAAAGGGGCTGAAAGGGGGAAATAAGGGGCTGAAACGGGTAACAAGGGGATGAAAAGGGGTAACAAGGGGTTAAAAGGGGAAAGAGAGGGGGTGAAAGGGGCTGAAAGGGGAAATAAGGGGCTGAAACGGGTAACAAGGGGATGAAAAGGGGTAACAAGGGGTTAAAAGGGGAAAGAGAGGGGTGAAAGGGGCTGAAAGGGGGTAATAAGGGGATGAAAGGGGAAAGAGAGGGGTGAAAGGGGGGTTAAAGGGGCTAAAAAGGGGTAACAAGGGGTTAAAAGGGGAAAGAGAGGGGTGAAAGGGGCTGAAAGGGGGTAACAAGGGGATGAAAAAGGGGTAACAAGGGGTTAAAAGGGGAAAGAGAGGGGTTAAAGGGGCTGAAAGGGGGTAATAAGGGGTTAAAGGGGGTAACAAGGGGATAAAAGAGGAAAGAGGGGGGTTAAAAGGGGGCTAAAGGGGGTAATAAGGGGCTGAAAGGGGACTAAAGGGAGAATAAGGGGTTAAAAGGGGCTGGTGAGGGGTTAAAAGGGGGGAACAGGAGAGTAAAGGGGTAACAAAGGGTTAACCAGGGGTTAAAAGGGGGATTCGGGGGGTTTTGGGGGTTAACAAGGGGTCAAAGGGTGGTTTGGGGGCTTTTGGGGTGTTTCGGGGGGTCTCGAGGCTTGGAAGGGTTACAAGGGCTTTTGGGGGGGGTTGGGGGGTGGGGGAGGGGCTTTGGGGGGATTTGGGGGGGGAGAAAATCTTGGGGGGGGGGAGAAAAGGAAATGTGGTGAGATGGGGGAGGGGCAGCAGCAGCCCCCCAAATCCCCCCCAGACCCCTTTTACCCCTCCAGAACCCCCCCAATTTGCCCCCAGACCCCTCCAGATCCCTTTTACCCCCCCCAAGACCCCCCCAGACCCCTTTTCCCCTCCAGGACCCCCCTGGGCCCCCCCCCAGACCCCTTTTACCCCCCAATTCCCCCCCAAGATCCCTTTTTACTCCCCCAGGACCCCCCCAGACTCCTCCAGGCCCCCCTCAAACCTCTTTTACCCCCCCCAAGACCCCTCCCGTCCCTTGTCCCCCCCCAGGATCCCCCCAAATACCCCCCAGACCCCTTTTACCCCCCTCAAGACCCCTCCCGTCCCTTTTACCCCCCCCAGGACCCCCCCAGACCCCTTTTACACCCCCAAATCTCCCTCACACTCCATTTACCCCCCTAGACCCGTTTTACCTCCCCAGAACCCCCCGAAATCCCCCCCAGACCCCACTTACCCCCCCCCAGGACCCCCACAGGCCCTCCCCGGACCCTTTTTAGCCCCCCCAGACCCCCTCCCGTCCCTTTTACCCCCTCAGAACCCCCCCAATCGCCCCCAGGACCCCCCGGGCCCCCCCGGCCGCCCCAGCCCCCCCCTCACCTCCCGTCTCTCTCTCTCCCGTCTCGTCCCGCCGCCACCTCCCAGCATCGCGCTTCCCCATTGGCCCGTCGCGCCTCGGCTCCGACCAATCGCGTGGCGGCGTTTCCCTCCCCCACCCCAGCCCCCGCCGGTGACGTCAGAGGTGGGGGAGGGGCCTCGTCCGCCATCTTGGAAACGGGCGAAACCAACGCGGCGGCTTCGGGACCAAAAAGGGGGGGTTTGGGGCGTCTCTGGGGGGGGTCTCGGGGTTTGAAACGGTGCAAGGGGGGGTTGGGGTGTCCTGGGGGGGTTCTGGGGGGATCTGGGGGTGGGGGAGGGGACTTGGGGGACTCTTGGGGGGTATTTGGGGGGGTCTCGGGGTTAAAAGGGGGGTTTGGGGGGGGTCTGGGAGGGGTTTTGGGGGGTCCCAAGTCATTTGGGGGGGGATTGGGGACATACCAAGTCGTTTGGGGGGGGGGTTGGAGCGTCCCAAAGTGGTTTGGGGGGGTTGGGACATACCAAGTTGTTACACGGGGGGGGGGGGGTGGATCATCCCAAATCATTTGGGGGGGGGTTGGGACATACCAAAGTGATTTCGGGGGGAGGGGAATGTCCCAAAGTGGTTAATGGGGGGGGGTTGGATCATCCCAAGTCATGGGGGGGGTTGGAGCGTCCCAAAGTGGTTTCGGGGGGGGTTGGAGCACCCCAAGTCGTTTTTGGGGGGGTGTTCGGGGCAGCCCAAGCTCATTTTGGGGGGGCTGGAAGATCCCAGCTCATTCCCCCCCTTTTCGGGGCGGTTTCCCCACGCCGTGGCGCTGCACTCGCTCCGCTCTGGGGCCACTTCCCCTCTTTTGGGGCCATTTCTCCCCCTTTTCAGGGCAATTCTCCCCCTTTTGGGGCATTTCCTCTCCATTTTGGGCAATTCCTTCCCATTTGGGGCATTTCCTCTCATTTTGGGGCAATTTCTCCCCATTTCAGGGCAACTCTTCCCCCTTTTTGGGGCATTTCCTCCCAGTTCTGGGGCATCTCCACCACTTTTGGGGCAATTTCTTCTCTTTTTGGGGCAATTCTTCCCCATTTTGGGGCATTTCCTCCCATTTTGGGGCCATTTCTCCCCTCTTCTGGGCAATTCTCACCCTTCTGGGGCAATTCCTCTCCATTTTGGGCAATTCCTCCCCTTTTGGGGCCATTTCTCCCCATTTCTGGGCGTCCCGCCCTTCCCCCCCCCCCAGTAATTAACGACCAGGCTCCTTGTGCTTAATCAACAGACTCGTTGTAATGCGGGGGGAGGGGCCGCGGGGGGGCTCCGGGGGTGGGGGAGGGGCCGGTGCCAGGCTGGGGGGGGCTCAGGCCAGAGACAGCACTGGGGGGGGGGAGGGGAACAGGGGGTCACAACGACCCCCCGACCCCCCCACAGGCCCTCCCAGTATGTCCCAGTATGTCCCAGTGCCCCCCAGTGTGCCCCTAGCCCCCTCCCACCATGTCCCAGTATGTCCCAGTGCCTCCCAGTGTGTCCCCTACCCCCCTCCCATGTCCCAGTATGTCCCAGTATGTCCCAGTGCCCCCCAGTATGTCCCTACCCCCCTCCCATGTCCCAGTATGTCCCAGTGCCCCCCAGTGTGCCCCTAGCCCCCTCCCACCATGTTCCAGTATGTCCCCAGTGCCCCTACCCCCCTCCCACCATGTCCCAGTATGTCCCAGTGCCCCCCCCAGTATGTGCCAGTCCTGCCCAGTATGTCCCAGCATGCCCCTTAGCCCCCCTCCCAGTGCTCCTGGTGCCCTCCCAGTGCCCTCCCAGTCCCTCCCAGTGCTCCCAGTGCCCTCCCAGTGCCTCCCAGTCCCTCCCAGTGCTCACCACTCAGCGCCTCCTGGGCGAAGTACTTGACGTCCACGTCCTGATCCTGCGTCAGCTTCTCCAGCACCGGCTTCACCTCGGCCTGCAGCGTCCTGCGGCACCAGCGCAAACTGGGGCACACTGGGACGGACTGGGGGGGGCTGGGAGGGGACTGGGACGGACTGGGGCAGACTGGGAGGCACTGGGAGGAGCTGAGATGGGACTGGGAGGGACTGGGGCAGACTGGGAGGGGGCTGGGATGGGACTGGGGCAAACTGGGAGGGGCACTGGGACTTACTGGGCAGCACTGGGACATAGTGGGGTGGGGCTATGGGCGTACTGGGAGTCCCAGTTTGTAGTGGGCCCACACTGGGGGCGTCCCACTGCCACACTGGGGCCATACTGGGCTTCCCAGCCCCTTGTGGCCCTGGGCCATCCCATGGGAGGCCACTACTGGTCTGTACTGGCCCATACTGGTCAGTACTGCTCTGGACTGGCCTGGCCCATACTGCTCAGTGGTCCACACTGGCCTGTACTGGTCCATACAGATCTATATTGATCCATACTGGTCCGTACTGGCCTGTACAGGTTTGTACTGGTCTGTACTGGTCTATACTGGCCTGTACTGGTCTGCACTGAACCACACAGGTCCATACTGGTCTGTACTGGCCTCCTGTACTAGACCGTACTGCTCAGAACTGGTCCATACGGGTCTGTACAGGTCCGTACTGGCCCATACTGGTCTGTACTGGCCCGTACTGGCCCATACTGGCCCATACTGGCCCGTACTGGTCCGTACTGGTCCGTACTGGTGCGTACCCGCCGTCCAGCACGGGGCCGATGCGCTGCAGGGATTTGGCCACGTTGAAGCGAACGTTGGCCACGGGGTCAGACGCCATCCGCAGCGCCGTGGGCAGCAGCTGGGCGCGCGTCACGTCAGGCCCGCACACCTCCGACAGCACCTGCACCAGTCACACCAGTAACACCAGTAACACCAGTAACACACCAGTAACACCAGTAACCACCCACACACTGCACAGGGACCGCACACCTCCGACAGCACCTGCACCAGTCACACCAGTAACACCAGTAACACACCAGTAACCACCCACACACAGCCCACACACAGCACGGGGACACACACCTTCGACAGTACCTGCACCAGTCACACCAGTAACACCAGTAACACACCAGTAACACCAGTAACCACCCACACACAGCACGGGGACACACACCTCCGACAGCACCTGCACCAGTCACACCAGTAACACCAGTAACACCAGTAACCACCCACACACTGCACGGGGACACACACCTCCGACAGCACCTGCACCAGTAACACCAGTAACCACCCACACACAGCCCACACACAGCACAGGGACACACACCTCCGACAGCACCTGCACCAGTCACACCAGTAACCAGCCCCCAGTACTCCCAATAAACTCCAGCACCCTCTCCCAGTTCCCCCCAGTCCCTCCCAGTGCCCCCAGCACCCTCTCCCAGTGCCCCCCGTTCCCTCCCAGTGCCCCCAGCACCCTCTCCCAGTCCCTCCCAGTGCCCCCAGTCTCACGTTGATGCAGAACAGGGTCGTCATCCTGTGCAGGTAGTTGGGGTCCGCAGCCATGTTCAGCACCTTGGGCACGATGGTGCTCTGGGCCCAATCCTGCCCGAAGCGCTCCACCAGCTTGCGCAGGTTACTGGTGGCGGCCTCGCGGATGGCGTAAACTGGGAACGCACCAGTACCACCAGTAAGCACCAGTAAGGGCAATGGAACCCCCCCAAGGGAGCCAACAGGGACCCCCAGACACCAGTAACTGACCCCCAATACCAGTAACCACCCCCTCCCAGTCCCTCCCAGTCCCTCCCAGTCGCTTCCAGTCCCTCCCAGTTGCTCCCAGTCCCTCCCAGTCGCTTCCAGTCCCTCCCAGTCCCTCCCAGTTGCTCCCAGTCCGGGCTCTGACCATGGTCCACCAGCCAGGCCATGCACAGCGAGTTCAGCTTCTCGTCAAAGAACTCCACACCCTGCAGAAAGACACCAGTATAAACCAGTACAGACCAGTACAGAACAACACAAACCAGTATGGACCAGTATGGACCAGTACTACTCCTCCTGTACAAACCCCATGTGTCCCAGCACATCCCAGTGTCCCCCCACTCCCCTCCCAGTGCCTCTCAGTCCCTGTCACTACTCTCCCAGCTTACCAGTCCCTCCCAGTCCTTCCCAGTGGCTCCTGTTCCATCCCAGTGGCTCCCAGCCCCCTCCCAGTCCCCTCCCAGTCCCCTCCCAGTGCCCCCCAGTGCCCCCCAGCGCTCACCAGCTGCCCGGCCAGCAGGGGCATGTACTCGATGATGGCGAGGCGCACGCGTCCCTCGGCTCTAACGCCCTCCCAGTCCCTCCCAGTGCCCCCCATTCCCTCCCAGTGCCCCCCAGTCCCTCCCAGTGCCCCCCATTCCCTCCCAGTGCCCCCCAGTGCCCCCCAGTCCCTCCCAGTGCCCCCCATTCCCTCCCAGTCCCTCCCAGTGCCCCCCATTCCCTCCCAGTGCCCCCCAGTCCCTCCCAGTGCCCCCCAGTGCCCCCCAGTCCCTCCCAGTGCCCCCCAGTGCCCCCCAGTCCCTCCCAGTGCCCCCCATTCCCTCCCAGTGGCTCCCAGTGCCCCCCAGTGCCCCCCAGCGCTCACCAGCTGCCCGGCCAGCAGGGGCATGTACTCGATGATGGCGAGGCGCACGCGTCCCTCGGCTCTAACGCCCTCCCAGTCCCTCCCAGTCCCTCCCAGTGGCTCCCAGCGCTCACCAGCTGCCCGGCCAGCAGCGGCATGTACTCGATGATGGCGAGGCGCACGCGTCCCTCGGCTCTAACGCCCTCCCAGTCCCTCCCAGTCCCTCCCAGTGGCTCCCAGTGCCCCCCAGTGGCTCCCAGCGCTCACCAGCTGCCCGGCCAGCAGGGGCATGTACTCGATGATGGCGAGGCACACGCGTCCCTCGGCTCTAACGCCCTCCCAGTCCCTCCCAGTGGCTCCCAGTCCCTCCCAGTGCCCCCCAGTCCCCTCCCAGTGCCCCCCAGCGCTCACCAGCTGCCCGGCCAGCAGCGGCATGTACTCGATGATGGCGAGGCGCACGCGTCCCTCGGCTCTAACGCCCTCCCAGTCCCTCCCAGTGGCTCCCAGTGCCCCCCAGTGGCTCCCAGCGCTCACCAGCTGCCCGGCCAGCAGCGGCATGTACTCGATGATGGCGAGGCGCACGCGTCCCTCGGCTCTAACGCCCTCCCAGTCCCTCCCAGTCCCTCCCAGTGGCTCCCAGTGCCCCCCAGTGCCCCCCAGCGCTCACCAGCTGCCCGGCCAGCAGGGGCATGTACTCGATGATGGCGAGGCGCACGCGTCCCTCGGCTCTAACGCCCTCCCAGTCCCTCCCAGTGGCTCCCAGTCCCCTCCCAGTGCCCCCCAGCGCTCACCAGCTGCCCGGCCAGCAGCGGCATGTACTCGATGATGGCGAGGCGCACGCGTCCCTCGGCTCTAACGCCCTCCCAGTCCCTCCCAGTCCCTCCCAGTGGCTCCCAGTGCCCCCCAGTGGCTCCCAGCGCTCACCAGCTGCCCGGCCAGCAGCGGCATGTACTCGATGATGGCGAGGCGCACGCGCCACTTGGCGTCCTCGGCCAGCTCCACGATGGCCGGCAGCAGCGACTGCGAGAGCTGCCGGATGCCGATCACCTCGTTCACGCAGTCCAGGTTGGAGATGATGTTCAGCCGCACCTCGGGGCACTGCCGGGGCACGGGACGGGGGTTCAGGGGGGTTTGGGGGGGATTTGGGGGGGTTTGGGGCAATTCAGGGGGATTTGGGGGGATTTGGGGTGATTCAGGGGGGTTAGGGGGGATTTGGGGGAGGTTTGGGGGGATTTGGGGGAGGTTTGGGGGGATTCAGGGGGGTTTGGGGGGATTCAGGGGGGTTAGGGGGGATTTGGGGGAGGTTTAAGGGGATTCAGGGGGGTTAGGGGGGATTCAGGGGGGTTTGGGGCAATTCAGGGGGATTTGGGGGGATTTGGGGTGATTCAGGGGGGTTAGGGGGGATTTGGGGGAGGTTTGGGGGGATTTGGGGGAGGTTTGGGGGGATTCAGGGGGGTTTGGGGGGATTTGGGGGGATTTGGGGGAGGTTTGGGGGGATTCAGGGGGGTTAGGGGGGATTTGGGGGGATTTGGGGGAGGTTTGGGGGGATTCAGGGGGGTTAGGGGGGATTTGGGGGGATTTGGGGGAGGTTTGGGGGGATTCAGGGGGGTTAGGGGGGATTTGGGGGGATTTGGGGGAGGTTTGGGGGGATTCAGGGGGGTTAGGGGGGATTTGAGGGGATTTGGGGGAGGTTTGGGGGGATTCAGGGGGTTTGGGGGGATTTGGGGGGATTCAGGGGGTTTGGGGGCAATTTAGGAGAGTTTGGGGGTAAACTGAGGGTGTCTGGGGGCATTCAGGGGGATTTGGGGCCATTTGGGGCGATTCAGGGGGATTTGGGAGTTTGGGGGGCAGCAGGGGGAAATTCAGAACGTTTTGGGGCCATTTGGGGGCCGTTTTGGGGCGTTTCGGGGCGTTTCGGGGCCGTTTCAGGGCCATTTCGGGGCTGTTTGGGGGGTCTGGGGCCGTTTCGGGGCCGTTTCGGGCCGTTTCGGGGCGGTTTGGGGCCGTTTTGGGGCAGTTTGGGGCGGTTTGGGGCGGTTGGTGGCCGCACCTCGTCCTTGAGCTGCGCCAGGAAGAGCGGCAGCAGATGCTCCACCGTGTTGTCCTTGCCCAGGATGGGCGACAGCCCCATGATGACCGAGGCCAGCGCCGACTTCACGTGCTGGTTGGCGTCCGACACCAGCTCCTGCCACGGGCCGGGGCTCACGGGGGCTGCACGTGCCCACAGCGCCCCAAAACCCATCCCTGGGGGGGTCACAGTGCCCCAAAACCTGCCCCTGGGGGGTCACAGCGCCCCAAAACCTGCCCCTGGGGGTGACAGTGCCCCAAAACCTGCCTCTGGGGGGGGTCACAGCGCCCCAAAACCCGCCCCTGGGGGGGGGTCACAGCACCCCAAAACCTGCCCCTGGGGGTCACAGCGCCCCAAAACCCACCCCTGGGGGTCACAGTGCCCCAAAACCCGCCCCTGGGGGGTCACAGCACCCCAAAACCCACCCCTGGGGGGTCACAGCACCCCAAAACCCGCCCCTGGGGGGGGGTCACAGCACCCCAAAACCTGCCCCTGGGGGTCACAGCGCCCCAAAACCTGCCTCTGGGGGGGTCACAGCGCCCCAAAACCCGCCCCTGGGGGGGGGGTCACAGCACCCCAAAACCTGCCCCTGGGGGGTCACAGTGCCCCAAAACACCTCTGGAGGATCCCAGCATCCCCAGGGACGTGTCCCAGCACCCCCAGGAGCCTCCCTCTGGGGTCCCAGCACCCCCAGGACCCTCCCCACAGGGCCTCAGCGCCCCCAGGACCCTCCCTCTGGGGACTCAGCACCCCCAGGACCCTCCCCACAGGGCCCCAGCGCCCCAGGACCCTCCCCACAGGGCCCCAGCGCCCCAGGAGCCTCCCCCGCGTCCCACCTTGATGCAGGGCAGGATCTGGCCCATGATGACGGCCTCCCTGCAGTCTGGGGACAGGTTCTCGCAGAACTCTGGGGAGGGGGCACAGGGGTGGGGGATCAGCTGGGGACCCCCAGGGGGGTTTGGGGTTGGGTTTGGGGAGGGGGCCGCTGACCTTTGACCTTGTGTGAGGCTGCAGCTCGCACCTCGGCCTCACAGTCCTTCATCAGGCTCTGGAACGCTCCCACCAGGTCGCTCTTGGTGATCTCGGGGCCAACGGCGCACTGGAGCTGGGCACAGGGACCCCAGGATGGCCCCAGAGCGGCCCCAGGGGTGTCCCCCCAAAACAGCACCCCAAAACCACCCCTAAGGTGCCCCAACCCATCTCCAAGGTGATCCCACCACCTCCAAATTGCCCCAAACCATCTCCAACTGTCCCAAACCACCCCCAAGGTGCCCCAAACCATCCCCAAGGTGGTCCCACCACCCCCAAGGTGCCCCAAACCATCCCCAACTGCCCCAAACCCTCCCTAAGGTGCCCCAACCCATCTCCAAGGTGGTCCCACCACCCCCAAGGTGCCCCAAACTGTCCCCAACCTGCCCCAAACCATCCCTAAGGTGCCCCAAACTGCCCCCAACCTGCCCCAAAGCCCCCCCAGGTGCCCCCACCTCGGTGAACTTGTCGGCCACCATGTACCGCACGCGCCAGGACTTGTCCTCGGCCGCCTGGCGCAGCGTCGGCATCACCAGTCCCTCCAGTTCCTCCTGGGGCAGCAGCTGGGCGATGCTCACACACGCCTCCACCGCCAGCAGCCGCACCGAGTCCTGCCAGCGGGCACAGGGGTCACACACAGCCCCCCACAGCGCCCCACAGCTGCCCCACATCCCCCAGAGCACCCCACAGCCCCTCCTGGGGCAGCAGCTGGGCGATGCTCACACACGCCTCCACCGCCAGCAGCCGCACCGAGTCCTGCCAGGGGCACAGGGGTCACACACAGCCCCCCACAGTGCCCCACAGCACCCCACAGCTCCAGCAACCACACCGAGCCCAGCCAGGGGGTGTCAGTGAGCATGGGGAGGGGTCTCACACCCCCAGAGCCCCTCAGAGTCCCCCCAGAGCCCCCCACCTCACACACACCCCACAGCTGCCCCACAGCCCCTCATGGGGCTCACAGCTCCAGCAGCCACACCGAGCCCAGCCAGGGGGTGTCAGTGAGCATGGGGAGGGGTCTCACCCCCCAGAGCCCCCCAGAGCACCCCACCTCACACACACCCCCACAGCTGCCCCACAGCCCCTCGTGGGGCTCACAGCTCCAGCAGCCACTGAGCCCAGCCGGGGGGTGTCAGTGAGCATGGGGAGGGGTCTCACCCCCCAGAGCCCCCCAGAGCACCTCAACTCACACACACCCCACAGAGCCCCCCACTTCACACACACTCCCACAGCTGCCCCACAGCCCCTCGTGGGGCTCACAGCTCCAGCAGCCACACCGAGCCCAGCCAGGGGGTGTCAGTGAGCATGGGGAGGGGTCTCACCCCCCAGAGCCCCCCAGACCTGCTCGTCCGAGGCCAGGTTGGAGAACATGGGGATGATCTCGCTCTTGACGTGCTCCAGCTCCAGCACCTTGGCGAACTCGCCCAGCTTGGAGGCGGCGGCGCGGCGCACCATCGGCGTGTCGTCAGAGCACAGGTTGCGGAAGTACCTGCGCAGGGGCAGCAGCTCAGGGGGCACTCCAGGGCTGGGGGCACCTCCAGGGGCTCTGAGGGTACCTCTAGGGGCTGGGGGGCACCTCCAGGGGCTCTGAGGGTACCTCTAGGGGCTGGGGGGCACCTCCAGGGCTGGGGGCACCTCTAGGGCTGGGGGCACCTCCAGGGGCTCTAAGGGCACCTCTAGGGGCTGGGGGGCACCTCCAGGGCTGGGGGCACCTCCAGGGCTGGGGGCACCTCCAGGGGCTCTGAGGGCACCTCTAGGGCTGGGGGCATCTCCAGGGGTTGGGGGCACCTCCAGGGGTTGGGGGGGTACCTTCAGGGGTTGGGGGGCACCTCCAGGGGTTGGGGGGGTACCTTCAGGGGTTGGGGGGCACCTCCAGGGGTTGGGGGGGTACCTTCACGGGTTGGGGGGCACAGGGGGCAATGGGGCAGAGTGAGGGGCGTGAGAGAGGGATTTGGGGCCACTAATGACAGGTTTAGACCCGCCAAGGATGGGTTTGGGGCCAACAAGGGTGTGTTTATGCCCACCAATGACAGGTTTAGACCCACCAAGGTCATGTCTGAGACCACCAAGGGTGTGTTTGTGCCACCAAGGGTGTGCCTGCACCCCCCCAGGGTGTGATGTGCCCACCCAGGCCATGTCTGTGTCCCCCAGGCAGTGTGATGTGCCCTGCAGGTTGTGTCTGTGCCCCCAGGCTGTGTCTGTGCCCCCCAGGCCGTGTGTCTGTGCCCCCCAGGCCGTGTCTGTGCCCCCAGCCCGTGTCTGTGCCCCCCAGCCCGTGTCTGTGCCCCCCAGCCCGTGTCCGTGCCCCCCAGGCAGTGTGATGTGCCCCCCAGCCCGTGTCTGTGCCCCCCAGCCCGTGTCTGTGCCCCCAGCCCGTGTCTGTGCCCCCAGCCCGTGCCCGTGCCCCCAGGCCGTGTCTGTGCCCCCAGCCCGTGTCTGTGCCCCCAGCCCGTGCCCGTGCCCCCCAGCCCGTGTCCCCGCGCCCCCCAGCCCGTGCCCGTGCCCCCAGGCCGTGTCTGTGCCCCCCAGCCCGTGTCTGTGCCCCCAGCCCGTGCCCGTGCCCCCAGGCCGTGTCTGTGCCCCCCAGCCCGTGTCTGTGCCCCCAGCCCGTGCCCGTGCCCCCAGGCCGTGTCTGTGCCCCCAGCCCGTGTCTGTGCCCCCCCAGCCCGTGCCCGTGCCCCCCAGGCCGTGCCCGTGCCCCCCAGCCCGTGCCCGTGCCCCCCAGCCCGTGCCCGTGCCCCCAGGCCGTGTCCCCGCGCACTCACTGCCGCAGCTCGGCCTTGACGGGGCTGGACACGCGCGGGTAGCAGACGCTGAAGAGGCCGCAGGCCGAGGTGCGGGACGTGAACCAGTCGCCCCCCGCCAGGCGCTTCACCAGCGGCACGAAGTGTCCCTCCAGGTCCGGCGGCGAGTGCTCGTGCGACACGGCCCGCAGCGACTCCACCGCCTTGTCCCGCACCACCGTCTCCTCCACCGTGGCCAGGCTCTCCAGGGGGGGCTGCAGGGACCCCCGCGCTGCTCACACACCCACGGACCCCCTGAGCCGCCCACGGACCCCCTGAGCCACCCACGGACCCCCTGAGCCGCCCACGGACCCCCTGAGTCACCCCAACACCTCCCACCGTGGCCAGGCTCTCCAGGGGGGGCTGCAGGGACCCCCACACTGCTCACACACCCACGGACCCCCTGAGCCGCCCACGGACCCCCTGAGCCGCCCACGGACCCCCTGAGCCACCCACAGACCCCCTGAGCCGCCCACGGACCCCCTGAGCCACCCCAACACCTCCCACCGTGGCCAGGCTCTCCAGGGGGGGCTGCACAGGGACCCCTGCGCTGCTCACACCCCCACTGACCCCCTGAGCCACCCAGAGACCCCCTGAGTCACCCATGGACCCCCTGAGCCGCCCACGGACCCCCTGAGCCGCCCACGGACCCCCTGAGCCACCCCAACACCTCCCACCGTGGCCAGGCTCTCCAGGGGGGGCTGCACAGGGACCCCCGCGCTGCTCACACCCCCACAGACCCCCTGAGCCGCCCACGGACCCCCTGAGCCACCCAGAGACCCCCTGAGCCACCCCAACATCCCCCTGAGCCACCCACGGACCCCCTGAGCCACCCCAACATCCCCCTGAGCCACCCCAACATCCCCCTGAGCCACCCAGAGACCCCCTGAGCCACCCCAACATCCCCCTGAGCCACCCCAACATCCCCCTGAGCCACCCAGAGACCCCCTGAGCCACCCCAACATCCCCCTGAGCCACCCCAACATTCCCCTGAGCCACCCCAACATTCCCCTGAGCCACCCACTGACCCCCTGAGCCACCCCAACATCTCCCTGAGCCACCCACGGACCCCCTGAGCCACCCCAACATCCCCCTGAGCCACCCCAACATCCCCCTGAGCCACCCAGAGACCCCCTGAGCCACCCCAACACCTCCCACCGTGGCCAGGCTCTCCAGGGGGGGCTGCAGGGACCCCCGCGTTGCTCACACCCCCACAGACCCCCTGAGCCGCCCACGGACCCCCTGAGCCACCCAGAGACCCCCTGAGTCACCCACAGACCCCCTGAGCCACCCCAACACCTCCCACTGTGTCCAGGCTCCCCAGGGGGGGCTGTACAGGGACCCCCACGCTGCTCACACACCCACTGACGGGATCAGGGTCCCCACTGACCCCCTGAGCCACTCACAGACCCCCTGAGCCGCCCACTGACCCCCAACCAGACCCAACATCCCCCTGAACCAACCCAATATCCCTCCACAAAGCCCAACAAAGGGGTCTGGGGGCATCTGGGGGACACCAGGGGGGTCTGGGGAGCACTTGGGGGTCTGGGGGACTCCAGGGGGGTCTGGGGAGCACTTGGGGGTCTGGGGGCATCTGGGGGTCTGAGGGGGCACCTGGGGGTCTGGGGGACACCAGGGGGGTCTGGGGAGCACTTGGGGGTCTGGGGGACACCAGGGGGGTCTGGGGAGCATCTGGGGGGCTCTGGGGGTCGGCGTGTCCATACCAGGAGGCAGTGCACGAACTCGGGCCCCCCGACGAGGGCGGTGAAGGTGCCGAGCTGCTCGGCCAGCGCCAGCAGCACCTCGTCCTCATCGTAGATGGTGTCTGCAGGGGGGTGGCGTGGCGTTGGCACCCCCAAAACGACCCTCTTTCACCCCAAAACACACCCCCACCCCCAGAGCAAACGGGGGAGGGTTGGGGGGGGGAGCGGGGGGCAGAGGGAGGTGTTGGGGGGAGCAGGGTGGGGGTTGGGGAGGGTCAGGGGGCTTTGGGGGGGTTTGGGAAGAGTCAGGGGGCTTTGGGGGGGTCAGGGGGCTTTGGGGGGAGTCAGAGGGCTCTGGGGGAGTTGGGGAGGGTCAGAAGGCTTTGGGGAGGGTCAGGGGGCTTTGGGGGGATTGGGGAGGGTCGGGGTGCTTTGGGAGGTGTCAGGAGGCTTTGGGGGGCCTCAGAGGGCTCTGGGGGGTGGTCAGAGGGCTCTGGGGGGCTCTGGGGAGGGTGAGGGGTGTGTGTGAGCCCCCAGCCCCCCCGTTACCCGTGAGGAAGGGCAGCAGCTCGCTGCGGGTTCGCTCCACCCCCAGAGCCAAGGCGATGGTCGACAGCTTCTTGATGCTGTTGAGGCGCAGCTGGAGGGGAGGGGGCAAAGCCCAGGGCAGGGGTCAGCTACTGCCCCCCCAGGGGCAAATAACCCCCTCCTGGGGCAGAAACCCCACACAGGGGCAAATGAAGCCCCTCCTGAGAGGAAAGTTGTTCTCCTCAGGGAAAATATCCCTCACACAGGGCAAATAAAGCTGATCCTGAGGCAAATGAAGCCCCTCCTGAGGGGAAATCCCCCTCCCCAGGGCAAATAACCCTCCTTTGGGGCAAGTGCAGCCCCTCCTGCGGACCCTCCCCCCCCCCACGGGCTCCCGGCACAAAATGGCGGCTCCGGCCGCCCCCCGGGGCCAAGCAAAGCCCCCTGCCGCGGGATCAGCCAATCAACGGCGGCGTCTCACGGCTCCGCAGCGCTGCCGCGGCAGAGACGAGCCCGGCCATTGGCTGATTCTTCTCCCTCAGCGTAGGGGCGGCCAATGGCGGCCGGCGCCGGCGGCCCGATCCTCCCGAACCCGCCCCGGAACCAATCAGGAACCGCCTCACAGAATGAATGGCGGCCAACGACCAATGGGAGTGCGCCTTTCATCCGCCGGGCTGAGGAGGGGGTGAAAGGCGACGGCGCCCCCTGCCGCCCGTGCAGAACCGAGCCGAGGGGGGGGAGCGCGGCCTCAGCCAATCAGAGCGGCCGTTTCAGCCGCGGCTCAGGGGGATGCGCGGCCTCAGCCAATCAGCGCGGCCGTTGCAGCCGCGGCGGCTCTGAGCGGCGCCGGCGGCCGGGCGCAGGGAGCCGGGCCGCGGCGGGAAGGGCGGTGGGGCCGAACGGCGGCTCCGGTACCGGTACCTGCACGTCCTCGTTGCGCAGCTCGTCGATGAGGACGGCGATGGGATAGAGCGAATCGTCGCCGTCCGCCGCCGCCATCTTCGCCGCCGCCGCCCCGGCTCTGGACGGGCCGCACGGGGTCGCCCGCGCCGCTGCCGCAGGGCTCTGGCGAGCGCTGATTGGCCGGCGCCGCCCCTGAGCCCGCCCCCGCGCTCTTCCCATTGGTCCGGGAGCTGGGGGCCGTCCCGTGTGGCTCCGCCCCCTTGCGGCTCTCCAGGCCCCGCCCACTGGCGGCACAGCTCGCGTTCTGATTGGTCAGTGCGGTTGATTGACGAGTGGGCGCTGCCTGGCAACGGGGCGACGCTGCGGCCGGACTGGGACGGACTGGGACGGACTGGGACGGACTGGGACGGGACTGGGAGGGACTGGGAGGGACTGGGACAGACTGGGACGGGACTGGACAGACTGGGACGGGACTGGGAGGGACTGGGACGGGACTGGGACGAACTGGGAGGGGACTGGGAGAGACTGGGAGGGACTGGGACGGACTGGGATGGGACTGGGAGGGGACTGGGACGGGACTGGGACGGACTGGAATGGGACTGGAATGGGACTGGGAGGGACTGGGAGGGACTGGGACGGACTGGGAGGGACTAGGATGGGACTGGGAGGGGACTGGGAGGGAATGGGAGGGGACTGGGATGGACTGGGATGGGACTGGGACGGACTGGGATGGGACTGGGAGGGACTGAGATGGGACTGGGAGGGACTGGGGAGGGACTGGGATGGGACCGGGATGGACTGGGAGGGACTGGGATGGGACTGGAGGGACTGGGAGGGACTGGGATGGGACTGGGTTGGACACCCCTCCCTTCTAGGGAGTAACTGGGACATACTGGGATGCTCCAGGTACAAACTGGGACACACTGGGATGATCCAGAGCCAAACTGGGGCATACTGGGGCTCTCCAGTGCCAAACAGGACATGATGGGATATATCCCCCTGCCTTGCACCCCCCAAATCCCACCCTGGGACCAATAAATCCCACCCAGGGCCACCAAATCCCACCCAGGGCCATCAAATCCCACCCTGGGGCTACTGAATCTCACCCAGGGCAACTAAATTCCCCCCTGGGGTGACCAAATCCCACCCAGGGGCTACTGAATCTCACCCAGGGGCCATCAAATCCCACCCAGGGCCACCAAATCCCACCCTGGGCCACCAAATCCCTTCCAGGGCAACCAAATTCCCCCCTGGGGTGACCAAATCTCACCCTGGGCAACCAAATCCTCCCCTTGACCACCAAATCCCACCCTGGGGCCAGCAAATCCCACCCAGGGCAACCAAATACCCGCCTTGACCACCGAATCCCCCCTTGGCCACTGAATCCACCGCCGGGGCCACCGAATCCGTCCTTTATTGTGCCCCCCAGAGGAGGCTGAGCAGCAGCAGCGGCAGCAGCCACGGTGGCCACTGTGTCTGGTGGCCACGGCCCGAGGGTCCCTTGGCCCCTGCCCCCCCTCCCCCAGCACGGCCCGTGGCCACCTTGGGCCCAGCCTCGGCCACCTCCACGGGCCCCGCGGCCACCTCGGCCTCAGGGGTGGCCACCTCGGCTGGGGGGGTGGTGGCCACTTTGGGAGGATTGGTGGCCACCTTGGGGGGGTCAGTGGCCACCTTGGGCGGGTTGGTGGCCACCTTCAGGGGGGTGGCCACTTTGGGGGGGTTGGTGGCCACTTTGGGGGGGTTGGTGGCCACTCTGGCGTTAGTGGCCGCTCTGGTGTGGTTGGTGGCCACTGAGGTGCCGTTGGTGGTCACTCTGGTGCCGTTGGTGGCCGCTGAGGTGCCGTTGGTGGCCGCTGTCGGTGGCCGCCGCGGTGCCGTTGGCCAGGTCCCTGTGGCCCTGTGGCCAGCGCTGCAGCCGGGGCAGGTCGGGGGCAAAGAGGCCGGTGGCCACGGGGCCGTTGCACAGGTCGCCGCGGCAGCAGTGGCCGCTCAGCGCCGGCTCCAGCTCCCCGGGGCTCGGGGCGCCGCAGTCGCTCTCCCGGGCGCAGCCGCGCAGCTCCCGCCACACCGACACGGCGCCTGGCCGGGACACGGGCTTGTGGCTACCGGGCGGGGGCCACCGTCCCCCCACGGGCCTGTGGGGGCGCCACGGCAACCAGAGGGGCCGCTGTGGCCACCAAAACCCTCTGTGGGGCCACCATCACCCACTATGGGCCCCCATGAGGTCGCCATGGCAACCAGAGGGGCCGCTGTGGCTACTATAGCACCCTGTGGGGCTACTGTGGCCACCAAAACCTGCTGTAGGGCCACCATCCCCCCCCCATGGAGCCCTATGAGGTCGCCATGGCAACCAGAGGGGCCGCTGTGGCTACCAAAACCCTCTGTGGGGCCACCATCCCCCTCTATGGGCCCCATGAGGTCACCATGGCAACCAGAGGGGCCACTGTGGCTACCATAAGGCCCTGTGGGGCCACCGTGGCCCCGTCTCCCCCCGGCAGAGGGCGATGAAACGGTCGCCATGACAACCGCCCCCCCCACAGCCTCTCACTCTGACTCCGCCCCCCTCGCCGCCCATTGGCCGCCTCCTCCGGCCGTATCCCCGCCCCCCCGCCGCCCATTGGCTGCGCCCTCCCGCCGTAGCCCCGCCCCTCTCCGCCCATTGGCTGAGCGCTCCCATGGCAACCGCCCACACAGTCCCTCACTCTGTCCCCCGCCCCCTCACCGCCCATTGGCCGCCTCCTCCGGCCGTATCCCCGCCCCCCGCCGCCCATTGGCTGCGCCCTCCCGCCATAGCCCCGCCCCCCGCCGCCCATTGGCTGACCGAGGCGGAGCGTGACGTTGCCGCTGAAGCACACGCGCTGGTCGCCATGACACTGCAGCTGCCGCAGCGGCGCGCACGGGCCGGCGTCCGGGCACCCGAAACAGCGGCGGCCGCTGGGGCTGGGGGCGGGCCGCGGCCTGCGGCGGGACACCAGCGACGGCCCAGTCACTCCCAGTCACGGCCCAGTCACTCCCAGTAACGGCCCAGCGACACCCAGTGACTCCCAGTGACTCCCAGTCCCCCCTTTTCCCCTCCCATCCCCTCCCAGTCCCCCCAGTTCCCTCCCAGTTCCCTCCCAGTGCCTCCCAGTCCCCTCCCAGTCCCCTCCCAGTCTCCTCCCAGTCTCCTCCCAGTCTCCTCCCAATTCCCTCCCAGTCCCCTCCCATCCCCTCCCAGTTCCTCCCAGTCCCTCCCAGTCCCCTCCCATCCCCTCCCAGTTCCTCCCAGTCCCTCCTAGTCCCCTCCCAGTCTCCTCCCAGTCCCTCCCAGTCCCCTCCCATCCCCTCCCAGTTCCTCCCAGTCCCTCCCAGTCCCCTCCCATCCCCTCCCAGTCCCTCCCAGTTCCTCCCAGTCCCTCCTAGTCCCCTCCCATCCCCTCCCAGTCCCCCCCAGTCCCCCCAGCCCCGCGCACCGGCGCCGTCCCGCAGCTCCTGCCGCAGCCGCCCGTTGCAGCCGCTGTTCCCGCACTGGCGCCGCCGCACGAACGCGACGAGGCCGAAGCGCTGCAGCGCGCGCTCCTGGGAGCCCGAGAGGCCGCGGGAGCAGCCGCGGAGCGACAGCAGCGCCCGGCCCTGGGCTGGGGGGGATGGGGGTCACCGCCCCATAGCGCCCCACAGCGCCCCACAGCGCCCCATAGCGCCCCATAGCGCCCCACAGCGCCCCCCACACACACACACACACACACACGGAGCAGCCGCGGAGCGACAGCAGCGCCCGGCCCTGGGCTGGGGGGCACGGGGGTCACCGCCCCATAGCGCCCCACAGCGCCCCATAGCGCCCCATAGACACAGCCCCACACACAGCCCCATAGACACACACACACAGGGAGCAGCCGCGGAGCAACAGCAGTGCCCGGCCCTGGGCTGGGGGGCACGGGGGTCACATACAGCCCCATAGCGCCCCATAGACACCGCCCCATAGCGCCCCACAGCGCCCCATAGACACCGCCCCACAGCGCCCCACAGCGCCCCACAGCGCCCCACACACACACAGCCCCACACACACACACACACACGGAGCAGCCGCGGAGCGACAGCAGCGCCCGGCCCTGGGCTGGGGGGCACGGGGTCACCGCCCCATAGCGCCCCACAGCGCCCCACAGCGCCCCACAGCGCCCCATAGCGCCCCACAGCGCCCCACACACACACACACACACACACACACACAGCCCCATAGACACACACACAGCAGCCGCGGAGCGACAGCAGCGCCCGGCCCTGGGCTGGGGGGCACGGGGGTCACATACAGCCCCATAGCGCCCCACAGCGCCCCATAGACACACACACACGGAGCAGCCGCGGAGCGACAGCAGCGCCCGGCCCTGGGCTGGGGGGGATGGGGGTCACATACAGCCCCATAGCGCCCCATAGACACCGCCCCATAGCGCCCCACAGCGCCCCACACACACACACACAGCCCCCCACACACAGAGCCCGGCCCTGGGCTGGGGGACATGGGGGTCACAGCCCCATAGCGCCCCATAGACACAGCCACACACACACACACACACACACACACACAGCGCCCAGCCACAGGCTGTGGGGCACGGCGGGGTCACACACAGCCCCACAGCGCCCCACAGCGCCCCACAGACACACACACAGCCCCCCACACACAGAGCCCGGCCCTGGGCTGGGGGACATGGGGGTCACAGCCCCATAGCGCCCCATAGACACAGCCACACACACACACACACACACACAGCGCCCAGCCACAGGCTGTGGGGCACGGCGGGGTCACACACAGCCCCACAGCGCCCCACAGCGCCCCACAGACACACACACAGCCCCCCACACACAGCGCCCAGCCACAGGCTGTGGGGCACGGCAGGGTCAGGGGGTCACACACCGCACCCGGGGGTCCTCCACAGCCCCCCACAGCCCCCCACAGCCCCCCCCCCACAGTGCCCGGGGGTCCCAGCCCCATGGACAGGATTTGGGGAGGGGTCCCAGCCCCATGGAAAGCAGCTGAGGGGGTCCCAGCCCCATAGAGAGGCATTGGGGGGGTCTCAGCCCCAAACACACCCCCAGGGAGGATTTGGGGGGCTCCCAGGGGGGTCCCAGGGGATGTCCCAGCCCCATAGGAAGGTTTGGAGGGGGTCCTGGGGGGGTCTCAGGGGGTCCCAGCCCCATAGGGGGGTTGTTGGGGGTCCCGGGGGGGTCTCAGGGGGTCCCACGGGGGGTTGTTGGGGGTCCCAGCCCCACAGGGGGTTGTTGGGGGTCCCAGCCCCACACTCACTCCAGAGCACGGCCGCCTCGGCCTCGGCACAGACGTCGCTGTCGGGGTCACACGTCACGTTCCTGACCCCATGGCACGTCCCGTCCTCTGCCCCACAGCTCAGGCAGCTCAGCCCCAGAGATCCTGCCCCACAGCACAGAGACACAGCTCAGCCCCACAGCTCAGCCCCAGAGACCCTGCCCCACAGCACACAGACACAGCTCAGCCCCACAGCTCAGCCCCACACAGACACAGCTCAGCCCCACAGCTCAGCCCCAGAGACCCTGCCCCACAGCACAGAGACACAGCTCAGCCCCACACAGACACAGCTCAGCCCCACACAGACACAGCTCAGCCCCACAGCTCAGCCCCAGAGATCCTGCCCCACAGCACAGAGACACAGCTCAGCCCCACAGCTCAGCCCCACACAGACACAGCTCAGCCCCACAGCTCAGGCAGCTCAGCCCCAGAGATCCTGCCCCACAGCACAGAGACACAGCTCAGCCCCACACAGACACAGCTCAGCCCCAGAGACCCTGCCCCACAGCACACAGACACAGCTCAGCCCCACAGCTCAGCCCCACACAGACACAGCTCAGCCCCACAGCTCAGCCCCACAGCTCAGCCCCACACAGACACAGCTCAGCCCCACAGCTCAGCCCCACAACACACACACACAGCTCAGCCCCAGAGATCCTGCCCCACAGCACAGAGACACAGCTCAGCCCCACAGCTCAGCCCCACACAGACACAGCTCAGCCCCACAGCTCAGCCCCACAGCCCCGATGTGTGGGGCGGCTGCAGCCGGGGCGCTCCCAGCCCTCGGGGACGACGCTCGACCTGTCCCGGCCCGTCCCATGGCAACACCCCACAGGCCCTGCCCCACACACCCTGCCCCACACACCCCCCACACACCCCCATACCCTGCCCCACACACCCTGCCCCACACACCCCCCCATACCCTGCCCCACACACCCTGCCCCACACACCCCCCCATACCCTGCCCCACACACCCCCCACACACCCCCATACCCTGCCCCACACACCCTGCCCCACACACCCCCCCATACCCTGCCCCACACACCCTGCCCCACACACCCCCCCATACCCTGCCCCCACACACCCTGCCCCACACACCCCACACACACCCCCATACCCTGCCCCACACACCCTGCCCCACACACCCCCACACACCCTGCCCCACACACCCTGCCCCACACACCCCCCCCATACCCTGCCCCACACACCCCACACACACCCCCATACCCTGCCCCACACACCCTGCCCCACACATCCCCCCATACCCTGCCCCACACACCCTGCCCCACACATCCCCCCATACCCTGCCCCACACACCTCCCCATGCCCTGCCCCACACCTTGCCCCACACACCCCCCCATACCCTGCCCCACACACTCTGCCCCACACACCCCTTACACACCCCCATACCCTGCCCCACACACCCCCCCCATACCCTGCCCCACACACTCTGCCCCACACACCCCTCACACCCCCCCATACCCTGCCCCACACACTCTGCCCCCACACACCCCTCACACACCCCCATACCCTGCCCCACACACCCCCCATACCCCTGCCCCACACACCCCCACACACCCTGCCCCACACACCCCACACACACCCCCATACCCTGCCCCACACACCCCCATACCCTGCCCCACACATCCCCCCATACCCTGCCCCACACACCCTGCCCCACACACCCCACACACACCCCCATACCCTGCCCCACACACCCCCATACCCTGCCCCACACACTCCCCATACCCCTGCCCCACACACCCTGCCCCACACATCCCCCCATACCCTGCCCCACATCCTGCCCCACACCTTGCCCCACACACCCCCGATGCCCTGCCCCCACACCTTGCCCCACACATCCCCCACAAACCCCCATACCCTGCCCCACATCCTGCCCCACACACTCTGCCCCCACACACCCCACAGCCCCCTGCCCCCACCCCATAACACCCCTAACCCCCTGCCCCATAACCCCTGCCCCCAGCTCACTGACACTCCCCTGCCCCACATCCCCACGACCACCCCATGTCTCAGCTCCCCCAAATCCCCCCCAGCCCCCCAACTCCCTTCCAGCCCCCCATCTCCCCCCAGCCCCCCATCTCCCCCCAGCCCCGGTTACCGATGGGCAGCAGCAGCAGCAGCAGCAGCGGCCGCCCCGGCCCCACAGCTGGGCCCCAGCCCCACATCCCGGCCCCACAGCGCTGGGGGCAGCGTCAGCCCCATTTATGGAGCCGTGGGAACGGGGCGGGACGGGGGTGGGGGGCGGCCCCGGGGGTCCCGCCCCATAGCGTGGCCCCTCCCCCCCTTCCCTCCCCTCCTCTCTGCCCCACGGCTCAGCCCCACATCCCTGTCCCATCATCCTGCTCCACATCCCTGCCCCATAACTCAGCCCCGTGGGTCAGCCCCACAGCTCATTGCCCATCATCCTGCCCCACACCACAGCCCCATAACTCAGCCCCACAGCTCATTGCCCATCATCCTGCCCCACATCCCTGCCCCACAGCTCATTGTCCATCATCCTGCCCCACATCCCTGCCCCATACCCCAGCCCCACAGCTCATTGTCCATCATCCTGCCCCACATCCCTGCCCCACATCCCAGCCCCACAGCTCATTGTCCATCATCCTGCCCCACATCCCTGCCCCATACCCCAGCCCCACAGCTCATTGTCCATCATCCTGCCCCACATCCCTGCCCCATAACTCAGCCCCACAGCTCATTGCCCATCATCCTGCCCCACATCCCAGCCCCACAGCTCATTGCCCATCATCCTGCCCCACACCACAGCCCCATAACTCAGCCCCACAGCTCATTGCCCATCATCCTGCCCCCACATCCCTGCCCCACATCCCAGCCCCACAGCTCATTGCCCATCATCCTGCCCCACATCCCAGCCCCACATCCCAGCCCCACAGCTCATTGCCCATCATCCTGCCCCACATCCCTGCCCCATATCCCAGCCCCACAGCTCATTGCCCACCATCCTGCCCCACATCCCTGCCCCATCATCCTGCCCCACATCCCAGCCCCACAGCTCATTGCCCATCATCCTGCCCCACATCCCAGCCCCACAGCTCATTGCCCATCATCCTGCCCCACATCCCTGCCCCATAACTCAGCCCCACAGCTCATTGCCCACCATCCTGCCCCACATCCCAGCCCCACAGCTCATTGTCCATCATCCTGCCCCACATCCCTGCCCCATACCCCAGCCCCACAGCTCATTGTCCATCATCCTGCCCCACATCCCTGCCCCATAACTCAGCCCCACAGCTCATTGCCCATCATCCTGCCCCACATCCCTGCCCCACAGCTCATTGCCCATCATCCTGCCCCACATCCCAGCCCCACAGCTCATTGCCCATCATCCTGCCCCACAGCCGTTCCTGCCCCACATTTCCCCCCCCCCCCGTCCTTTCCCACGGCCCCACCCCGAAACCGCTGAGTCAGCGTCTGAGTCACCCCCCCCCCCCCCCCCCACCACCCCCCCCCCAGCCCCACAGCGGGGGGGGGGGGTTGGTTACCTCACATTTGGGGAGGGGGGGGAGGGGCCCAGCCCCACACGTCTGGGTCACCCCCTTCCCCCTCCCCCACCCCACACTTGGGGTTCCCGACCCCCCCCCCCTGAACCCCCCCCAGCTGCAGCGTGACCCGTGAAGATCCCTGGAATGGCACAAACTGACCCAAAATGGCCCAAAACCGACCCAAACCGACACAAACCTGACCTAAAACTGACCCAAAATGGGCCAAAACTGACCCAAAACTGACTGAAATTGAGCCAAGCTGCCAGAATGGCCCAAAGTGACCCCAAATGACCCAGAACAGCCAAAACTGACCCAAACCGACCCAAAATGACACAGAATGGCCCAAAACTGACCCAAAATGGGCCAAAACTGACCCAAACTGGCACAGTATAGCCCAAACTGACCCAAACTGACCCAAACTGACACAAACTGACCCAAACTGGCACAGTGTAGCCCAAATTGACCCAAACTGACCCAAACTGACCCAAAACTGACCCAAACTGGCACAGTATAGCCCAAACTGACCCAAATTGACCCAAACTGGCCCAAACTGACCCAAAATGGGCCAAAACTGACCCAAAGTGACCCAAAGTGACTGAAGTTGACCCCAAGTGACCCCAAAGTGACCCAAACAACCAATTCAAGTCCTTTAATTAATTAACTGACCATAAATAATTGGGGGGAGGGGCCTCGGGGGGGGGGGAGGGGGCCCCACACACACAGCCCGGGGCGGGGGGAGGGGCGGCCGAGGCCCCCTCCCCTCCCCCCCCCCGCGGCTCAGGGGAGGATGAGGAGGGTGAGGAGGGGGCTGAGGCTGAGGCTGAGGCTGAGGAGGGTGAGGAGGGGCGGCGCGGGGGCGGCGCCGCGGGCGGGGGGCGGCTCCGGGGGGTCTCCGAGCCGCCGGTTGCACCAGGAGCTGTTGCAGCAGCGCGGCTGCGGCCCCTCCCCCAGCAGCCCCCCCGACCCCCAGCGGCGTCTCGCACCACGACGGCGTCGCGCAGCCCCGCAGCAGCCACGGCTCGTCCGAGGGGCCTGGGGGGCACAGAGACCCCCACTCAGACCCAGAGACCCCCACTCAGACCCACAGACCCACAGAGACCCCCCCCAGAGACCCCCACGCAGCCCCCGCAGCAGCCACGGCTCGCCCGACGGGCCTGGGGGGCACAGAGACCCCCACTCAGACCCAGAGACCCCCACTCAGACCCACAGACCCCCACAGACCCACAGAGACCCCCACACAGACCCCCACGCAGCCCCGCAGCAGCCACGGCTCGCCCGACGGGCCTGGGGGGCACAGAGACCCCCCACTCAGACACACAGACCCCCACTCAGACCCACAGACCCCACACAGACCCCCCCCAGAGACCCCCACACAGACCCCCCACTCAGCCCCACAGACCCCCACACAGACCCCCAGAGACCCTGAGACCCCCGCACAGCCCCACAGACCCACAGAGACCCCCCCCAGAGACCCCCACGCAGCCCCGCAGCAGCCACGGCTCGCCCGAGGGGCCTGGGGGGCACAGAGACCCCCGCTCAGACCCACAGACCCCCACCCAGACCCACAGACCCCCACAGACCCACAGAGACCCCCCCCCAGACCCACAGAGACCCCCACTCAGACCCACAGAGACCCCCACTCAGACCCCCAGAGACATCCCCCAGAGACCCCCAGAGTCCCCTCTACAGCCCCCCTCAGTGCCCCCCCGACCCCTCCAGTCCCCCAAAGCCCCCCTCCCCAGTCCCCTGGAGCCCCCCGAGCCCCCTCCCCAGCCCCCCCAGTGCCCCCCCCAGCCCCCCGAGCCCCCTCCCCACCGCTGATCCAGGCGCTGGCGCAGAGCTGCCGCCCCCCCCCGCAGCGGAGGCTCCTCCCGGCGCTGCCCTCGGGCCCGTCCGAGCTCCAGCAGCTCAGCCCCGACGGCTCCGGCTCCGGCTCTGCCCAGTGCAGACCAGTACGGACCAGTATGGACCAGTACGGACCCGTATATACCAGTATAAACCAGGGACACACCAGTATAAACCAGCACAGACCCCCCATGGTATCAACTGGTGACTCCCCCAGGGCACAAAACCCCCTCCCCAGTTCATCCCAGTCCCTCCCAGTTCATCCCAGTCCCTCCCAGTTCCATCCCAGTCCCATCCCAAACCCTCCCAGTTCATCCCAGTCCCTCCCAGCCCATCCCAGTTCCACCCCAGTCCCTCCCAGCCCATCCCAGTCCATCCCAATCCCTCCCAGTTCCCTCCCAGCCCCCCCATTAACCCCCCTCAGTTCCTCCCAGTGCCGAGAACCTCCTCCCCAGTCTGTTCCAGTTCATCCCAGTATCCCTCCATCCCTTCCCAGTCCTTCCCAGTGCCCCAACTTCCCTCCCAGTCCTCTCCCAGTTCACCTCAATCCCCCCCAGTCCCTCCCAGTCCCTTCCAGTCCCACCTCGGTTCCTCCCAGTCCCTCCCAGTCCCTCCCAGTCCCTCCCAGTCCCCCCCAGTCCCCGTACCCTCCCGGCACTGCTCGGGGTGGCAGCAGCGCAGCGTCACCCGGCGGCCGCCCGCGGTGTCCAGCGCCACGAGCCCCGAGCAGCGCCCGGCGGAGCCGCAGCCGCGCACGCGCCCCTCGTCCCCTGCGGAGACCCCGACGGTCACGGACCCCCCCAAACGGGTCAGGGGCCCCCCAAATGGGTCAGGGGACCCCCCCCAGACGCTTAGGGACCCCCCCAAACGGGTCAGGGACCCCTCGTCCCCTGCGGAGACCCCAACGGTCACGGACCCCCCAAACGGGTCAGGGACCCCCCAAACGGGTCAGGGACCCCCTCGTCCCCTGTGGAGACCCCCCTAAAGGGGTCACAGACCCCCCCCAAACACTCAGGGACCCCCCCAAATGGTCACGGACCCCCCCAAAACGGTCAGGGACCCCCCGCCAAATGATCAGAGACCCCCCGAAACGGTCACAGACCCCTCCCCCGCTACGGAGACCCTCCCCAAACGGGTCACAGACCCCCCAAACGGTTAGAGACCCCTCCCCCCTTGTGGAGACCCCCCCAAATGGTCAGGGACCCCCCCAAACGGGTCACAGACTCCCTCAAATGGTCAGGGACCCCTCCCCCCCTGCGGAGACCCCCCCAAATGGGTCACAGATCCCCCCCAAACGGTCAGGGACCCACCCCAATGGGTCAGGGACCCCTCCCCCCCTTGCAGAGACCCCCCCCAAACTGGTCAGGGACCCCCCCAAACGGGTCAGGGACCCCTCCCCCCTTGCAGAGACCCCCCCCCAAATGGGTCAGACCCCGCCCCAAACGGCTCAGGGACCCCTCCCCCGCCCCGAAGGCCCCCCCTCAGCCGCGAGACCCCTCCCCAAACCCCGGGCCGTACCCCCCCCCGGGCGCGCGGGTGGCCAGCTCCAGGCAGCGGTCGCCGCGGCGGGGGGCAGCGCAGCGCCGCCAGGGGGCGCCGGCCGCAGGAGCCGTCGGCCGAGTCGCAGGTGGGACACAGCGCGGGGCCGGGGGGCGGCCCGGGGGGGGTCTCGGGGGTCCCGGGGGGCCCGTCCCGCAGCGTCACGAGCTCCCCGTGCGACACGAACGTCACCACCACGGGGGGGGCGCCGCTGACGTCACAGCCCCGCCCCAGCGCGCGCTGCACGCGGCCGCCCCCGGCTGCGGGGGGGGAAAGGGTTAAACCGGGAAAGGGGGGAGCGGGTACCCGGGGGGGGTGGTGGGGGTCCCCTAGAGACACCCACAGCCCCCCCACAGCCCCCCAGAGACCCCCCACAGCCCCCCACAGACCCCCACAACCCCCACAGCCCCCTAGAGACCCCCATAAACCTCTATAGACCCCCCATAACACCATAGCACCCCTATAGACCCCCCCCACAGCCCCCTATAGACCCCCATAGCACCCTAGAGACCTCTACAGCCCCCCATAATCCCCTATAGACCCCTATAGCCCTCACAGCACCCCACAGCCCCCTATAGCCCCCCCAGTCCCCCATAGCCCCCCCACAGCCCCCCATAGCCCATCCAAGACCCCATATCCCCCCACAGCCCCTCACATCCCCCATATCCCCCCATAGCCCCCACAGCCCCTCACATCCCCCATAGCCCCCCACAGCCCCCCATAGCCCATCCAAGCCCCCCATAGCCCCCATAGCCCCTATAGCCCCCCATAGCCCCCCATAGCCCCCCAAAGCCCTCCATAGCCCATCCAAGCCCCCCACATCCCCCCCACAGCCCCTATAGCCCCTCACAGCTCCCCACAGCCCCCCACAGCCCCCCCCAGCCCCCCGGTACCCGTGAGCACACTGAGCGTCGCGGTGCGGCACGTGGCGGTGGGGGAGGGGCAGAGCTGCTCCCGGCAGCCCCCCCCCCGGTTCGCCCCCGCCCCCCCCCGGCGGGCACAGGGGGCAGCTCAGGGGGGCGACTGGGGGGCGATGGGGGAGGGGTCGCACCTCGGCCCCGGGACGGCCCCGCGAGGGGGTGACTCACGCCCCTCCCCCACATCCTGCCCTGACTCACCCCCCCTTCCTCCCCACCCCCCCCCCACGGCACTTTGGGGGGGTCTCAGCCCCCTTCGGCCACCCCAGCCCCCCCCCAGACCCCCCCCCAGCCCCCCTCGTGAGCCCCCAAACTACCCCCAGACCCTCCCCCCACCCCCGGGGTCACCCCTCCCCAACTCCCTGCCTCCCCCCGCACTTTGGGGGGGGGTCTCAGCCCCCTTCAGCCACCCCAGACCCCCCCCCCAGCCCCCCCAAATTACCCGCAGCCCCTCCCCCCAGCCCCCCATAACGCCGCCCCTCCCCCACCGCCGTGACCCCAAATAACCCCCCAACGAGCGGCCCCGGGGTGGGGGAGGGGCGCGGGGAGGGGGCTCCGGGGGGTTTTGGGGGGGGGGGAGTTACCTGTCCCCCAGCAGCGCCGGCAGCAGCCCCCAGCCCCAGCCCCACCCCCACATCGCTTTTGGGCTCCAATCGCGGCTTTTTGGGAGCTTTGTAACGGGACGGGGGGAAGTTGCGAGGGGGGAGGGGCTTGTCCGGAAGCCCCGCCCCCAGCCCCTCCCCTCCCCCACCCCCCCGCCCCTCCCCCACCCCCGGACCCGGCGGTTCCCACCCCCAAAGTGAAAAGGGGGAAGTTGAGGACGCGAGGGAACTGCCCCTCCCCCACCCCAGACAGACCCCTCCCCATCCCCTAATGCCCCTCCCCCCACGGCACAGACCCCTCCCCCACCCCAGACAGACCCCTCCCTCACCTCAAACGCCCCTCCCCCACCGCAGAGACCCCTCCCCCACCCCAGAGACCCCCCCCTTCCACAGAGACCCCTCCCCATCCTCTAATGCCCCTCCCCCACCGCAGAGACCCCTCCCCACCCCAGACAGACCCCTCCCCATCCCCTATTGCCCCTCCCCCATCCCAGAGACCCCTCCCCATGCCACATGCCCCTCCCCCACCGCAGAGACCCTTCCCCATCCCAGACAGACCCCTCCCCATCCTCTAATGCCCCTCCCCCCACCGCAGAGACCCCTCCCCATTCCATAGAGACCCCTCCCCCATCCCCAAATGCCCCTCCCCCACCCCAGAGACCCCTCCCCCACCACGACATACCCCTCCCCACGGCAGAGACCCCTCCCCACGGAGCAATCAGGACGGTTTATTGGGGGGGGTCTCATGGGGGTGCAATAAATATGGGGGTGGGGGAGGGGCTGGGGGGGGTCTCACAGGAGCAGGGGGAGGGGCAGGAGCAGCAGGAGGAGGTGGGGGAGGGGCGCGGGGGGTGGGGGGCGGCCCCGGAGGGGTCCCGGGGGGGGGAGGGGCTGGGGGGGGCCGGTGACCGGGAACGAGGCCGCGGGGGGCGGCGGCTGCCAGGGGGTGGCCCCGGGCGGCCCCGGAGCAGTTGGTGGCCACGGGAGGGCGGGTGGTGGCCACGGGAGGGGCGGGTGGTGGCCGCGGGGCAGGGCGGGGGGGCGGGGGGGGCGCCGCGGTGGCCACCGGGAAGCGGCCGGAGCTGGCCCCGGAGCAGTTGGTGGCCACGGGCAGGTTCAGCTCTGCGGGGACAACGGGGCCACTGGTGGCCAGCAGCAGGTTGCCCCCTCCCTGAGCCACTGTGACGAGTCCTGAGGGGCTGGTGGCACCTCCAGTGGCTCCTGTGACCTGGCTACTGGTGGCCACGGGGTCACTGGTGGTCACAGGCTGGTTTGTCCCTTCCATCAGGAGCTGGCTACTGGTGGCCACCAGCAGGTTGCCCCCCAGCCTGAGCCACAGTGACAGGTCTTGCTGTGCTGGTGGCATCTCCAGGGGCTCCTGTGACGTGGCTACTGGTGGCCACGGGCTCTGTGGTGGCCACAGGGTCATCTGCCACCTCCACCAGGCTGTGGCTACTGGTGGCCAGCAGCAGGTTGCCCCCTCCCTGAGCCACTGTGACGGGTTCCACTGTGCTGGTGGCATCTCCAGTGGCTCCTGTGACGTGGCTACTGGTGGCCAGCAGCAGGTTGCCCCCCTCCCTGAGCCACTGTGACGGGTTCCACTGTGCTGGTGGCATCTCCAGTGGCTCCTGTCACCTGGCTACTGGTGGCCACAGGGTCTGTGGTGGGCCACAGGGTCATCTATCCCCTCCATCAGGAGCTGGCTACTGGTGGCCACCAGCAGGTTGCCCCCTCCCTGGGCCACTGTGACAGCTCCTGATGGGCTGGTGGCATCTCCAGTGGCTCCTGTGACCTGGCTACTCGTGGCCACCAGCAGGTTGCCCCCTCCCTGGGCCACTGTGACAGCTCCTGCTGTGCTGGTGGCATCACTGGTGGCTCCTGTGATGTGGCTACTGGTGGCCACAGGGTCTGTGGTGGCCACAGGGGTCATCTGCCACCTCCACCAGGCTGTGGCTACTGGTGGCCAGCAGCAGGTTGCCCCCCTCCCTGAGCCACTGTGACAGGTCCCACTGTGCTGGTGGCATCTCCAGTGGCTCCTGTGACCTGGCTACTGGTGGCCACAGGGTCACTGGTTGTCACAGGGTCATCTATCCCCTCCATCAGGAGCTGGCTACTGGTGGCCACCAGCAGGTTGCCCCCTCCCTGAGCCACTGTGACGGGTCCCACTGTGCTGGTGGCATCACTGGTGGCTCCTGTGACCTGGCTACTGGTGGCCACAGGGTCACTGGTTGTCACAGGCTGGTTTGTCCCTTCCATCAGGAGCTGGCTACTGGTGGCCAGCAGCAGGTTGCCCCCTCCTTGAGCCACAGTGACAGCTCCTGCTGTGCTGGTGGCATCTCTGGTGGCTTCCATCACGTCAGCCCCACTGGCCACAGGCCCTTCAGTGGCCACCACGAGGTTGTCACAGCCCCAGGACGTGGCCACTGGCCCCTCCCCACTGGTGGCCGCTTCGGTGGCTTCCGTGACGTGGCCCCCAGGTGGCGGCAGCAGCTCTGGTGGCTCCTCCCAGCAGGACACTGGGGCAGCCCTGGCCTGGGCTGGTGGCCCCAGCAGAGCCCACAGTGGCCACCAGCGGCTGGGACGTGGCAACGGGGGCAGCTGCAGTGGTGGCTCCTCTGGGGGCTTCTGGGCTGCAGCCGGTGGTGGCCATGGGGCGCTCAGTGGTGGCCAGAGCCTCGGTGACCTCCACCAGGAGCTGGCTACTGGTGGCCACCAGCAGGTTGCCCCCTCCCTGGGCTGTGGACATGAGTCCTATTGGGGTGGAGGCACCTCCAGTGGCTTCTGTCACCTGGCTACTGGTGGCCACAGGGTCTGTGGTGGCCACAGGGTCATCTGCCACCTCCACCAGGATGTGGCTACTGGTGGCCAGCAGCAGGTTACCCCCCTCCCTGACCCACTGTGACAGGTCCTGCTGTGCTGGTGGCATCTCCAGTAGCTCCTGTGACATGGCTACTGGTGGCCACAGGGTCTGTGGTGGCCACAGGGTCATTTATCCCCTCCATCAGGATGTGGCTACTGGTGGCCAGCAGCAGGTTGCCCCCTCCCTGAGCCACTGTGACAGGTCCTGCTGTGCTGGTGGCATCACTGGTGGCTACTGTGACGTGGCTACTGGTGGCCACAGGGTCTGTGGTGGTCACAGGACTGGTTTGTCCCATCCATCAGGATGTGGCTACTGGTGGCCAGCAGCAGGTTGCCCCCCTCCCTGAGCTGTGGCAGCGGCTCCTGCTGTGCTGGTGGCCTCTGTGGTGGCTCCTGTGACGTGGCTCACGGTGGCCGTGGGGTGGCCGGTGGCATCCGGCCCCCTGTGTCCCCTCCATGGCCACCAGCCCCCCCCCCACTGGTGGCCACCAGCTCGTTGGGGCAGTCAGGGGGAGGGGGGGGGAGGGGGTGGGGGAGGTGGGGGCACAGGCTGGGGAGGGGGGTGGGGGGCTCCTCTGCAGGGGGCTGGGGGCTGTGGGGGGAGGAGATGGGGGTCAGGGGGGGTCACCCAGAGCAACCTGAGGACCCCCAAAGCCCCCTATAGCACCCACAGCCCCCTACAGCACCCCCCAGCCCCCTGTAGCCTCCTAGAGCACCCATGGGACCCCCAGCTCCCCACAGCCCCCTGTAGCCCCCCCAGACCCTGATAGCACCCACAGCCCCCCACAGCACCCATGGGACCCTATAGCCCCCCACAGCCCCCCACAGCCCCCCACAGCACCCACAGCACCCACAGCCCCCACAGCCCCCTACAGCACCCATGGGACCCTATAGCCCCCCACAGCCCCCCACAGCACCCCACAGCCACCCACAGCACCCCACAGCCCCCACAGCCCCCTACAGCACCCATGGGACCCTATAGCCCCCCCACAGCCCCCCACAGCCCCCCACAGCCCCCCACAGCACCCCACAGCCCCCTACAGCACCCATGGGACCCTATAGCCCCCCACAGCACCCCACAGCCCCCCACAGCCCCCCACAGCCCCCTACAGCACCCATGGGACCTCATAGCCCCTTGTAGCCCCCTACAGCACCCATGGGACCCTATAGTCCCCCACAGCCCCCTATAGCTCCCTATAGCACCTATGGGACCCCATAGCCACCCATGGGTCCCCCTA
>NW_026908432.1:0-39416 GCF_028858725.1 Colius striatus
TGGGAACTGAGGAGAAAAAGTGTGGTATTGAAGATAGCTCCCACAGGAAAGCAGCTGCAAATGTGACACTGTGCTGGCTGATAGACTGCATGGGGACCTAGTTACTACTGTAGCTGGGGTCTGCCTTCCTGCTTTCTTGTAGCTCCCATACTCAGTGATATACCTTTACTGACAAATGTATTCTTTCAATGGGAGCTGAACAGAAAAAGTGTGGTATTGAAGATAGCTCCCACAGGAAAGCAGCTGCAAATGTGACACCGTGCTGGCTGCTAGACTGCATGGTGACCTACTTACTACTGTAGCTGGGGTCTGCCTTCCTGCTTTCTTGTAGCTGCCATACTCAGTGGTATACCTTAACTGACAAATGTATTCTTTCAATGGGAGCTGAACAGAAAAAGTGTGGTATTGAAGATAGCTCCCACAGGAAAGCAGCTGCAAATGTCACACCGTGCTGGCTGCTAGACTGCATGGGGACCTACTTACTACTGTAGCTGGGATCTATCTTCCTGCTTTCTTGTAGCTCCCATATTCAGTGGTATACCTTAACAGACACATGTACTTTTCCAATGGGAGGGGAGAAGAAAAAGTGTGGTATTGAAGATAGCTCCCACAGGAAAGCAGCTGCAAATGTGACACCGTGCTGGCTGCTAGACTGCATGGGGACCTACTTACTAATGTAGCTGGGATCTATCTTACTGCTTTCTTGTAGCTCCCATACTCAGTTGTATACCTTAAGAGACAAAATGTAGTTTTTTCAATGGGAGCTGAACAGAAAAAGTGTGGTATTGAAGATAGCTCCCACAGGAAAGCAGCTGCAAATGTGACACCGTGCTGGCTGCTAGACTGCATGGGGACCTACATACTACTGTAGCTGGGGTCTGCCTTCCTGCTTTCTTGTAGCTCCCATACTCAGCGGTATACCTTAACCAACAAATGTGTTCTTTCAATGGGAGCTGTACAGAAAAAGTGTGGTATTGAAGATAGCTCCCACAGGAAAGCAGCTGCAAATGTGACACCGTGCTGGCTGATATACTGCATGGGGACCTACTTACTACTGTAGCTGGGGTCTGCCTTCCTGCTTTCTTGTAGCTGCTATACTCAGTGGTATACCTTAACTGACAAATATATTCTTTCAATGGGAGCTGAACAGAAAAACGTGTGGTATTGAAGATAGCTCCCACAGGAAAGCAGCTGCAAATGTGACACCGTGCTGGCTGCTAGACTGCATGGGGACCTACTTACTACTGTAGCTGGGGTCTGCCTTCCTGCTTTCTTGTAGCTCCCATACTCAGCGGTATACCTTAACAGACAAAATGTAGTTTTTTCAATGGGAGCTGAGAAGAAAAAGTGTGGTATTGAAGATAGCTCCCACAGGAAAGCAGCTGCAAATGTGACACCGTGCTGGCTGCTAGACTGCATGGGGACCTACTTACTACTGTAGCTGGGATCTTGTAGCTGCTTTCTTGTAGCTCCCATACTCAGCGGTATACCTTAACTGACAAATGTATTCTTTCAATGGGAGCTGAACAGAAAAAGTGTGGTATTGAAGATAGCTCCCACAGGAAAGCAGCTGCAAATGTGACACCGTGCTGCCTGATAGACTGCATGGGGACCTACTTACTACTGTAGCTGGGGTCTGCCTTCCTGCTTTCTTGTAGCTCCCATACTCAGCGGTATACCTTAACTGACAAATGTATTCTTTCAATGGGAGCTGAGGAGAAAAAGTGTGGTATTGAAGATAGCTCCCACAGGAAAGCAGCTGCAAATGTGACACCGTGCTGGCTGATAGACTGCATGGGGACCTACATACTTCTGTAGCTGGGGTCTGCCTTCCTGCTTTCTTGTAGGTCCCATACTCAGGGGTATACCTTAACTGACAAATGTGTTCTTTCAATGGGAGCTGTACAGAAAAAGTGTGGTATTGAAGATAGCTCCCACAGGAAAGCAGCTGCAAATGTGACACCGTGCTGGCTGCTAGACTGCATGGGGACCTACTTACTACTGTAGCTGGGGTCTATCTTCCTGCTTTCTTGTAGCTCCCATACTCAGTTGTATACCTTAAGAGACAAAATGTAGTTTTTTCAATGAGAGCTGAACAGAAAAAGTGTGGTATTGAAGATAGCTCCCACAGGAAAGCAGCTGCAAATGTGACACTGTGCTGGCTGATAGACTGCATGGGGACCTAGTTACTACTGTAGCTGGGGTCTGCCTTCCTGCTTTCTTGTAGCTCCCATACTCAGTGGTATACCTTTACTGACAAATGTATTCTTTCAATGGGAGCTGAACAGAAAAAGTGTGGTATTGAAGACAGCTCCCACAGGAAAGCAGCTGCAAATGTGACACCGTGCTGGCTGCTAGACTGCATGGTGACCTACTTACTACTGTAGCTGGGGTCTGCCTTCCTGCTTTCTTGTAGCTGCCATACTCAGTGGTATACCTTAACTGACAAATGTATTCTTTCAATGGGAGCTGAACAGAAAAAGTGTGGTATTGAAGATAGCTCCCACAGGAAAGCAGCTGCAAATGTCACACCGTGCTGGCTGCTAGACTGCATGGGGACCTACTTACTACTGTAGCTGGGATCTATCTTCCTGCTTTCTTGTAGCTCCCATATTCAGTGGTATACCTTAACAGACACATGTACTTTTCCAATGGGAGGGGAGAAGAAAAAGTGTGGTATTGAAGATAGCTCCCACAGGAAAGCAGCTGCAAATGTGACACCGTGCTGGCTGCTAGACTGCATGGGGACCTACTTACTACTGTAGCTGGGGTCTGCCTTCCTGCTTTCTTGTAGCTCCCATACTCAGCGGTATACCTTAACAGACAAAATGTAGTTTTTTCAATGGGAGCTGAGAAGAAAAAGTGTGGTATTGAAGATAGCTCCCACAGGAAAGCAGCTGCAAATGTGACACCGTGCTGGCTGCTAGACTGCATGGGGACCTACTTACTACTGTAGCTGGGATCTTGTAGCTGCTTTCTTGTAGCTCCCATACTCAGCGGTATACCTTAACTGACAAATGTATTCTTTCAATGGGAGCTGAGGAGAAAAAGTGTGGTATTGAAGATAGCTCCCACAGGAAAGCAGCTGCAAATGTGACACCGTGCTGGCTGATAGACTGCATGGGGACCTACATACTTCTGTAGCTGGGGTCTGCCTTCCTGCTTTCTTGTAGGTCCCATACTCAGGGGTATACCTTAACTGACAAATGTGTTCTTTCATTGGGAGCTGTACAGAAAAAGTGTGGTATTGAAGATAGCTCCCACAGGAAAGCAGCTGCAAATGTGACACCGTGCTGGCTGCTAGACTGCATGGGGACCTACTTACTACTGTAGCTGGGGTCTATCTTCCTGCTTTCTTGTAGCTCCCATACTCAGTTGTATACCTTAAGAGACAAAATGTAGTTTTTTCAATGAGAGCTGAACAGAAAAAGTGTGGTATTGAAGATAGCTCCCACAGGAAAGCAGCTGCAAATGTGACACCGTGCTGGCTGCTAGACTGCATGGGGACCTACTTACTACTGTAGCTGGGGTCTATCTTCCTGCTTTCTTGTAGCTCCCATACTCAGTTGTATACCTTAAGAGACAAAATGTAGTTTTTTCAATGAGAGCTGAACAGAAAAAGTGTGGTATTGAAGATAGCTCCCACAGGAAAGCAGCTGCAAATGTGACACCGTGCTGGCTGATAGACTGCATGGGGACCTACTTACTAATGTAGCTGGGATCTATCTTCCTGCTTTCTTGTAGCTCCCATACTCAGCGGTATACCTTAACTGACAAAATGTAGTTTTTTCAATGGGAGCTGAACAGAAAAAGTGTGGTATTGAAGATAGCTCCCACAGGAAAGCAGCTGCAAATGTGACACCGTGCTGGCTGATAGACTGCATGGGGACCTACTTACTACTGTAGCTGGGGTCTGCCTTCCTGCTTTCTTGTAGCTCCCATACTCAGCGGTATACCTTAACTGACAAATGTATTCTTTCAATGGGAGCTGAACAGAAAAAGTGTGGTATTGAAGATAGCTCCCACAGGAAAGCAGCTGCAAATGTGACACCGTGCTGGCTGATAGACTGCATGGGGACGTACTTACTACTGTAGCTGGGATCTATCTTCCTGCTTTCTTGTAGCTCCCATACTCAGCGGTATACCTTAACTGACAAATGTATTCTTTCAATGGGAGCTGAACAGAAAAACTGTGCTATTGAAGATAGCTCCCACAGGAAAGCAGCTGCAAATGTGACACCGTGCTGGCTGCTAGACTGCATGGGGACCTACTTAATACTGTAGCTGGGGTCTGCCTTCCTGCTTTCTTGTAGCTCCCATACTCAGCGGTATACCTTAACTGACAAAATGTAGTTTTTTCAATGGGAGCTGAGAAGAAAAAGTGTGGTATTGAAGATAGCTCCCACTGGAAAGCAGCTGCAAATGTGACACCTTACTGGCTGATAGACTGCATGGGGACCTACGTACTACTGTAGCTGGGGTCTGCCTTCCTGCTTTCTTGTAGCTCCCATACTCAGTTGTATACCTTAACTGACAAAATGTAGTTTTTTCAATGGGAGCTGAGAAGAAAAAGTGTGGTATTGAAGATAGCTCCCACAGGAAAGCAGCTGCAAATGTGACACCGTGCTGGCTGCTAGACTGCATGGGGATCTACTTACTACTGTAGCTGGGATCTATCTTCCTGCTTTCTTGTAGCTCCCATACTCAGCGGTATACCTTAACTGACAAATGTATTCTTTCAATGAGAGCTGAGAAGAAAAAGTGTGGTATTGAAGATAGCTCCCACAGGAAAGCAGCTGCAAATGTGACACCGTGCTGGCTGCTAGACTGCATGGGGACCTACTTACTACTGTAGCTGGGATCTATCTTCCTGCTTTCTTGTAGCTCCCATACTCAGCGGTATACCTTAACTGACAAATGTATTCTTTCAATGGGAGCTGAACAGAAAAACTGTGCTATTGAAGATAGCTCCCACAGGAAAGCAGCTGCAAATGTGACACCGTGCTGGCTGCTAGACTGCATGGGGACCTACTTAATACTGTAGCCTGGGTCTGCCTTCCTGCTTTCTTGTAGCTCCCATACTCAGCGGTATACCTTAACTGACAAATGTATTCTTTCAATGGGAACTGAGGAGAAAAAGTGTGGTATTGAAGATAGCTCCCACAGGAAAGCAGCTGCAAATGTGACACCTTACTGGCTGATAGACTGCATGGGGACCTACGTACTACTGTAGCTGGGGTCTGCCTTCCTGCTTTCTTATAGCTCCCATACTCAGTTGTATACCTTAACTGACAAAATGTAGTTTTTTCAATGGGAGCTGAGAAGAAAAAGTGTGGTATTGAAGATAGCTCCCACACGAAAGCAGCTGCAAATGTGACACCGTGCTGGCTGCTAGACTGCATGGGGACCTACTTACTACTGTAGCTGGGGTCTGCCTTCCTGCTTTCTTGTAGCTCCCATACTCAGCGGTATACCTTAACTGACAAATGTATTCTTTCAATGGGAACTGAAGAGAAAAACGTGTGGTATTGAAGATAGCTCCCACAGGGAAGCAGCTGCAAATGTGACTCTGTGCTGGCTGATAGACTGCATGGGGACCTACTTACTACTGTAGCTGGGGTCTGCCTTCCTGCTTTCTTGTAGCTCCCATACTCAGTGGTATACCTTAACTGACAAATGTATTCTTTCAATGGGAGCTGAACAGAAAAACGTGTGGTATTGAAGATAGCTCCCACAGGAAAGCAGCTGCAAATGTGACACCGTGCTGGCTGCTAGACTGCATGGGGACCTACTTACTACTGTAGCTGGGGTCTGCCTTCCTGCTTTCTTGTAGCTCCCATACTCAGCGGTATACCTTAACAGACAAATGTATTCTTTCAATGGGAACTGAGGAGAAAAAGTGTGGTATTGAAGATAGCTCCCACAGGAAAGCAGCTGCAAATGTGACACTGTGCTGGCTGCTAGACTGCATGGGGACCTACTTACTACTGTAGCTGGGATCTATCTTCCTGCTTTCTTGTAGCTCCCATACTCAGCGGTATACCTTAACTGACAAATGTATTCTTTCAATGGGAGCTGAACAGAAAAAGTGTGGTATTGAAGATAGCTCCCACAGGAAAGCAGCTGCAAATGTGACACCGTGCTGGCTGATAGACTGCATGGGGACGTACTTACTACTGTAGCTGGGATCTATCTTCCTGCTTTCTTGTAGCTCCCATAGTCAGTTGTATACCTTAAGAGACAAAATGTAGTTTCTTCAATGGGAGCTAAAACAGAAAAAGTGTGGTATTGAAGATAGCTCCCACAGGAAAGCAGCTGCAAATGTGACACCGTGTTGGCTGCTAGACTGCATGGGGTCCTACTTACTACTGTAGCTGGGATCTCTCTTTCTGCCTTCTTGAAGCTCCCATACTCAGCGGTATACCTTAACTGACAAAATGTAGTTTTTTCAATGGGAGCTGAGAAGAAAAAGTGTGGTATTGAAGATAGCTCCCACAGGAAAGCAGCTGCAAATGTCACACCGTGCTGGCTGCTAGACTGCATGGGGACCTACTTACTACTGTAGCTGGGGTCTGCCTTCCTGCTTTCTTGCAGCTCCCGTACTCAGTGGTATACCATAACTGACAAATGTATTTTTTCAATGGGACCTGAACAGGAAAAGTGCGGTATTGAAGATAGCTCCCACAGGAAAGCAGCTGCAAATGTGACACCGTGCTGGCTGCTAGACTGCATGGGGACCTACTTACTAATGTAGCTGGGATCTATCTTCCTGCTTTCTTGTAGCTCCCATACTCAGTTGTATACCTTAAGAGATAAAATGTAGTTTTTTCAATGAGAGCTGAACAGAAAAAGTGTGCTATTGAAGATAGCTCCCACAGGAAAGCAGCTGCAAATGTGACACCGTGCTGGCTGCTAGACTGCATGGGGACCTACTTACTACTGTAGCTGGGGTCTGCCTTCCTGCTTTCTTGTAGCTCCCATACTCAGCGGTATACCTTAACTGACAAAATGTAGTTTATTCAATGGGAGCTGAGAAGAAAAAGTGTGGTATTGAAGATAGCTCCCACAGGAAAGCAGCTGCAAATGTGACACCGTGCTGGCTGATAGACTGCATGGGGACCTACTTACTACTGTAGCTGGGGTCTGCCTTCCTGCTTTCTTGTAGCTCCCATACTCAGCGGTATACCTTAACAGACAAATGTATTCTTTCAATGGGAGCTGAACAGAAAAACGTGTGGTATTGAAGATAGCTCCCACAGGAAAGCAGCTGCAAATGTGACACCGTGCTGGCTGCTAGACTGCATGGGGACCTACTTACTACTGTAGCTGGGGTCTGCCTTCCTGCTTTCTTGTAGCTCCCATACTCAGCGGTATACCTTAACAGACAAATGTATTCTTTCAATGGGAACTGAGGAGAAAAAGTGTGGTATTGAAGATAGCTCCCACAGGAAAGCAGCTGCAAATGTGACACTGTGCTGGCTGCTAGACTGCATGGGGACCTACTTACTACTGTAGCTGGGATCTATCTTCCTGCTTTCTTGTAGCTCCCATACTCAGCGGTATACCTTAACTGACAAATGTATTCTTTCAATGGGAGCTGAACAGAAAAAGTGTGGTATTGAAGATAGCTCCCACAGGAAAGCAGCTGCAAATGTGACACCGTGCTGGCTGATAGACTGCATGGGGACGTACTTACTACTGTAGCTGGGATCTATCTTCCTGCTTTCTTGTAGCTCCCATAGTCAGTTGTATACCTTAAGAGACAAAATGTAGTTTCTTCAATGGGAGCTAAAACAGAAAAAGTGTGGTATTGAAGATAGCTCCCACAGGAAAGCAGCTGCAAATGTGACACCGTGTTGGCTGCTAGACTGCATGGCGTCCTACTTACTACTGTAGCTGGGATCTCTCTTTCTGCCTTCTTGAAGCTCCCATACTCAGCGGTATACCTTAACTGACAAAATGTAGTTTTTTCAATGGGAGCTGAGAAGAAAAAGTGTGGTATTGAAGATAGCTCCCACAGGAAAGCAGCTGCAAATGTGACACCGTGCTGGCTGCTAGACTGCATGGGGACCTACTTACTACTGTAGCTGGGGTCTGCCTTCCTGCTTTCTTGCAGCTCCCGTACTCAGTGGTATACCATAACTGACAAATGTATTTTTTCAATGGGACCTGAACAGGAAAAGTGCGGTATTGAAGATAGCTCCCACAGGAAAGCAGCTGCAAATGTGACACCGTGCTGGCTGATAGACTGCATGGGGACCTACTTACTAATGTAGCTGGGATCTATCTTCCTGCTTTCTTGTAGCTCCCATACTCAGTTGTATACCTTAAGAGATAAAATGTAGTTTTTTCAATGAGAGCTGAACAGAAAAAGTGTGCTATTGAAGATAGCTCCCACAGGAAAGCAGCTGCAAATGTGACACCGTGCTGGCTGCTAGACTGCATGGGGACCTACTTACTACTGTAGCTGGGGTCTGCCTTCCTGCTTTCTTGTAGCTCCCATACTCAGCGGTATACCTTAACTGACAAAATGTAGTTTATTCAATGGGAGCTGAGAAGAAAAAGTGTGGTATTGAAGATAGCTCCCACAGGAAAGCAGCTGCAAATGTGACACCGTGCTGGCTGATAGACTGCATGGGGACCTACTTACTACTGTAGCTGGGGTCTGCCTTCCTGCTTTCTTGTAGCTCCCATACTCAGCGGTATACATTAACTGACAAATGTATTCTTTCAATGGGAACTGAGGAGAAAAAGTGTGGTATTGAAGATAGCTCCCACAGGAAAGCAGCTGCAAATGTGACACCGTACTGGCTGATAGACTGCATGGGGACCTACGTACTACTGTAGCTGGGGTCTGCCTTCCTTCTTTCTTGTAGCTCCCATACTCAGTTGTATCCCTTAAGAGATAAAATGTATTCTTTCAATGGGAGCTGAGGAGAAAAAGTGTGGTATTGAAGATAGCTCCCACAGGAAAGCAGCTGCAAGTGTGACTCTGTGCTGGCTGATAGACTGCATGGGGACCTACTTACTACTGTAGCTGGGGTCTGCCTTCCTGCTTTCTTGTAGCTGCCATACTCTGTGGTATACCTTAACTGACAAATGTATTCTTTCAATGGGAACTGAAGAGAAAAACGTGTGGTATTGAAGATAGCTCCCACAGGGAAGCAGCTGCAAATGTGACTCTGTGCTGGCTGATAGACTGCATGGGGACCTACTTACTACTGTAGCTGGGGTCTGCCTTCCTGCTTTCTTGTAGCTGCCATACTCAGTGGTATACCTTAACTGACAAATGTATTCTTTCAATGGGAGCTGAGAAGAAAAAGTGTGGTATTGAAGATAGCTCCCACAGGAAAGCAGCTGCAAATGTGACACCGTGCTGGCTGCTAGACTGCATGGGGACCTACTTACTACTGTAGCTGGGATCTATCTTCCTGCTTTCTTGTAGCTCCCATACTCAGCGGTATACCTTAACTGACAAATGTATTCTTTCAATGAGAGCTGAGAAGAAAAAGTGTGGTATTGAAGATAGCTCCCACAGGAAAGCAGCTGCAAATGTGACACCGTGCTGGCTGCTAGACTGCATGGGGACCTACTTACTACTGTAGCTGGGATCTATCTTCCTGCTTTCTTGTAGCTCCCATACTCAGCGGTATACCTTAACTGACAAATGTATTCTTTCAATGGGAGCTGAACAGAAAAACTGTGCTATTGAAGATAGCTCCCACAGGAAAGCAGCTGCAAATGTGACACCGTGCTGGCTGCTAGACTGCATGGGGACCTACTTAATACTGTAGCTGGGGTCTGCCTTCCTGCTTTCTTGTAGCTCCCATACTCAGCGGTATACCTTAACTGACAAAATGTAGTTTTTTCAATGGGAGCTGAGAAGAAAAAGTGTGGTATTGAAGATAGCTCCCACGGGAAAGCAGCTGCAAATGTGACACCGTGCTGGCTGCTAGACTGCATGGGGACCTACTTACTACTGTAGCTGGGATCTATCTTCCTGCTTTCTTGTAGCTCCCATACTCAGCGGTATACCTTAACTGACAAATGTATTCTTTCAATGGGAGCTGAACAGAAAAAGTGTGTTATTGAAGATAGCTCCCACAGGAAAGCAGCTGCAAATGTGACACGGTGCTGGCTGCTAGACTGCATGGGGACGTACTTACTACTGTAGCTGGGATCTATCTTCCTGCTTTCTTGTAGCTCCCATACTCAGTTGTATACCTTAAGAGACAAAATGTAGTTTCTTCAATGGGAGCTGAACAGAAAAAGTGTGGTATTGAAGATAGCTCCCACTGGAAAGCAGCTGCAAATGTGACACCGTGCTGGCTGCTAGACTGCATGGGGACCTACTTACTACTGTAGCTGGGATCTATCTTCCTGCTTTCTTGTAGCTCCCATACTCAGCGGTATACCTTAACTGACAAATGTATTCTTTCAATGGGAGCTGAACAGAAAAACGTGTGGTATTGAAGATAGCTCCCACAGGAAAGCAGCTGCAAATGTGACACCGTGCTGGCTGCTAGACTGCATGGGGACCTACTTACTAATGTAGCTGGGATCTATCTTCCTGCTTTCTTGTAGCTCCCATACTCGGTTGTATACCTTAAGAGACAAAATGTTGTTTTTTCAATGGGAGCTGAACAGAAAAAGTGTGGTATTGAAGATAGCTCCCACACGAAAGCAGCTGCAAATGTGACACCGTGCTGGCTGATAGACTGCATGGGGACCTACTTACTACTGTAGCTGGGGTCTGCCTTCCTGCTTTCTTGTAGCTCCCATACTCAGCGGTATACCTTAACTGACAAATGTATTCTTTCAATGGGAGCTGAACAGAAAAACGTGTGGTATTGAAGATAGCTCCCACAGGAAAGCAGCTGCAAATGTGACACCGTGCTGGCTGCTAGACTGCATGGGGACCTACTTACTAATGTAGCTGGGATCTATCTTCCTGCTTTCTTGTAGCTCCCATACTCAGTTGTATACCTTAAGAGACAAAATGTTGTTTTTTCAATGGGAGCTGAACAGAAAAAGTGTGGTATTGAAGATAGCTCCCACAGGAAAGCAGCTGCAAATGTGACACCGTGCTGGCTGATAGACTGCATGGGGACCTACTTACTACTGTAGCTGGGGTCTGCCTTCCTGCTTTCTTGTAGCTCCCATACTCAGCGGTATACCTTAACTGACAAATGTATTCTTTCTATGAGAGCTGAGGAGAAAAACTGTGGTATTGATGATAGCTCCCAAAGGGAAGCAGCTGCAAATGTGACTCTGTGCTGGCTGATAGACTGCATGGGGACCTACTTACTACTGTAGCTGGGATCTATCTTCCTGCTTTCTTGTAGCTCCCATACTCAGCGGTATACCTTAACTGACAAATGTATTCTTTCAATGGGAGCTGAACAGAAAAAGTGTGGTATTGAAGATAGCTCCCACAGGAAAGCAGCTGCAAATGTGACACCGTGCTGGCTGCTAGACTGCATGGGGACGTACTTACTACTGTAGCTGGGATCTATCTTCCTGCTTTCTTGTAGCTCCCATACTCAGTTGTATACCTTAAGAGACAAAATGTAGTTTCTTCAATGGGAGCTAAAACAGAAAAAGTGTGGTATTGAAGATAGCTCCCACAGGAAAGCAGCTGCAAATGTGACACCGTGTTGGCTGCTAGACTGCATGGGGTCCTACTTACTACTGTAGCTGGGATCTCTCTTTCTGCTTTCTTGAAGCTCCCATACTCAGCGGTATACCTTAACTGACAAAATGTAGTTTTTTCAATGGGAGCTGAGAAGAAAAAGTGTGGTATTGAAGATAGCTCCCACAGGAAAGCAGCTGCAAATGTGACACCGTGCTGGCTGCTAGACTGCATGGGGACCTACTTACTACTGTAGCTGGGGTCTGCCTTCCTGCTTTCTTGCAGCTCCCGTACTCAGTGGTATACCATAACTGAGAAATGTATTTTTTCAATGGGACCTGAACAGGAAAAGTGCGGTATTGAAGATAGCTCCCACAGGAAAGCAGCTGCAAATGTGACACCGTGCTGGCTGATAGACTGCATGGGGACCTACTTACTACTGTAGCTGGGGTCTGCCTTCCTGCTTTCTTGTAGCTCCCATACTCAGCGGTATACCTTAACTGATAAAATGTAGTTTGTTCAATGGGAGCTGAGAAGAAAAAGTGTGGTATTGAAGATAGCTCCCACAGGAAAGCAGCTGCAAATGTGACACCGTGCTGGCTGCTAGACTGCATGGGGACCTACTTACTACTGTAGCTGGGGTCTGCCTTCCTGCTTTCTTGTAGCTCCCATACTCAGCGGTATACCTTAACTGACAAATGTATTCTTTCAATGGGAACTGAGGAGAAAAAGTGTGGTATTGAAGATAGCTCCCACAGGAAAGCAGCTGCAAATGTGACACCTTACTGGCTGATAGACTGCATGGGGACCTACGTACTACTGTAGCTGGGGTCTGCCTTCCTGCTTTCTTGTAGCTCCCATACTCAGTTGTATACCTTAACTGACAAAATGTAGTTTTTTCAATGGGAGCTGAGAAGAAAAAGTGTGGTATTGAAGATAGCTCCCACAGGAAAGCAGCTGCAAATGTGACACCGTGCTGGCTGCTAGACTGCATGGGGACCTACTTACTACTGTAGCTGGGGTCTGCCTTCCTGCTTTCTTGTAGCTCCCATACTCAGCGGTATACCTTAACTGACAAATGTATTCTTTCAATGGGAACTGAAGAGAAAAACGTGTGGTATTGAAGATAGCTCCCACAGGGAAGCAGCTGCAAATGTGACTCTGTGCTGGCTGATAGACTGCATGGGGACCTACTTACTACTGTAGCTGGGGTCTGCCTTCCTGCTTTCTTGTAGCTCCCATACTCAGTGGTATACCTTAACTGACAAATGTATTCTTTCAATGGGAGCTGAACAGAAAAACGTTTGGTATTGAAGATAGCTCCCACAGGAAAGCAGCTGCAAATGTGACACCGTGCTGGCTGCTAGACTGCATGGGGACCTACTTACTACTGTAGCTGGGGTCTGCCTTCCTGCTTTCTTGTAGCTCCCATACTCAGCGGTATACCTTAACAGACAAATGTATTCTTTCAATGGGAACTGAGGAGAAAAAGTGTGGTATTGAAGATAGCTCCCACAGGAAAGCAGCTGCAAATGTGACACTGTGCTGGCTGATAGACTGCATGGGGACCTACTTACTACTGTAGCTGGGATCTATCTTCCTGCTTTCTTGTAGCTCCCATACTCAGCGGTATACCTTAACTGACAAATGTATTCTTTCAATGGGAGCTGAACAGAAAAAGTGTGTTATTGAAGATAGCTCCCACAGGAAAGCAGCTGCAAATGTGACACCGTGCTGGCTGCTAGACTGCATGGGGACCTACTTACTACTGTAGCTGGGATCTATCTTCCTGCTTTCTTGTAGCTCCCATACTCAGTTGTATACCTTAAGAGACAAAATGTAGTTTCTTCAATGGGAGCTGAACAGAAAAAGTGTGGTATTGAAGATAGCTCCCACTGGAAAGCAGCTGCAAATGTGACACCGTGCTGGCTGCTAGACTGCATGGGGACCTACTTACTACTGTAGCTGGGATCTTTCTTCCTGCTTTCTTGTAGCTCCCATACTCAGCGGTATATCTTAACTGACAAATGTTTTCTTTCAATGGGAGCTGAACAGAAAAAGTGTGTTATTGAAGATAGCTCCCACAGGAAAGCAGCTGCAAATGTGACACCGTGCTGGCTGCTAGACTGCATGGGGACCTACTTAATACTGTAGCTGGGGTCTGCCTTCCTGCTTTCTTGTAGCTCCCATACTCAGCGGTATACCTTAACTGACAAAATGTAGTTTTTTCAATGGGAGCTGAGAAGAAAAAGTGTGGTATTGAAGATAGCTCCCACTGGAAAGCAGCTGCAAATGTGACACCGTGCTGGCTGCTAGACTGCATGTGGACCTACTTACTACTGTAGCTGGGATCTATCTTCCTGATTTCTTGTAGCTCCCATACTCAGCGGTATACCTTAACTGACAAATGTATTCTTTCAATGGGAGCTGAACAGAAAAAGTGTGTTATTGAAGATAGCTCCCACAGGAAAGCAGCTGCAAATGTGACACCGTGCTGGCTGCTAGACTGCATGGGGACCTACTTAATACTGTAGCTGGGGTCTGCCTTCCTGCTTTCTTGTAGCTCCCATACTCAGCGGTATACCTTAACTGACAAAATGTAGTTTTTTCAATGGGAGCTGAGAAGAAAAAGTGTGGTATTGAAGATAGCTCCCACTGGAAAGCAGCTGCAAATGTGACACCGTGCTGGCTGCTAGACTGCATGTGGACCTACTTACTACTGTAGCTGGGATCTATCTTCCTGATTTCTTGTAGCTCCCATACTCAGCGGTATACCTTAACTGACAAATGTATTCTTTCAATGGGAGCTGAACAGAAAAAGTGTGTTATTGAAGATAGCTCCCACAGGAAAGCAGCTGCAAATGTGACACCGTGCTGGCTGCTAGACTGCATGGGGACGTACTTACTACTGTAGCTGGGATCTATTTTCCTGCTTTCTTGTAGCTCCCATACTCAGTTGTATACCATAAGAGACAAAATGTAGTTTCTTCAATGGGAGCTGAACAGAAAAAGTGTGGTATTGAAGATAGCTCCCACAGGAAAGCAGCTGCAAATGTGACACCGTGCTGGCTGCTAGACTGCATGGGGACCTATTTACTAATGTACCTGGGATCTATCTTCCTGCTTTCTTGTAGCTCCCATACTCAGTTGTATACCTTAAGAGATAAAATGTAGTTTTTTCAAAGAGAGCTGAACAGAAAAAGTTTGGTATTGAAGATAGCTCCCACAGGAAAGCAGCTGCAAATGTGACACCGTGCTGGCTGATAGACTGCATGGGGACCTACTTACTACTGTAGCTGGGGTCTGCCTTCCTGCTTTCTTGTAGCTCCCATACTCAGCGGTATACCTTAACTGACAAATGTATTCTTTGAATGGGAGCTGAGGAGAAAAAGTGTGGTATTGAAGATAGCTCCCACAGGAAAGCAGCTGCAAATGTGACTCTGTGCTGGCTGATAGACTGCATGGGGACCTACTTACTACTGTAGCTGGGGTCTGCCTTCCTGCTTTCTTGTAGCTGCCATACTCAGTGGTATACCTTAACTGACAAAGGTATTCTTTCAATGGGAGCTGAACAGAAAAACGTGTGGTATTGAAGATAGCTCCCACAGGAAAGCAGCTGCAAAGGTGACACCGTGCTGGCTGCTAGACTGCATGGGGACCTACTTACTTCTGTAGCTGGGATCTATCTTCCTGCTTTCTTGTAGCTCCCATACTAGCGGTATACTTTAATTGACAAATGTATTCTTTCAATGGGAGCTGAACAGAAAAAGTGTGGTATTGAAGATAGCTCCCACAGGAAATCAGCTGCAAATGTGACACCGTGCTGGCTGCTAGACTGCATGGGGACCTACTTACTACTGTAGCTGGGATCTATCTTCCTGCTTTCTTGTAGCTCCCATACTAGCGGTATACCTTAAGAGACAAATGTATTCTTTCAATGGGAGCTGAACAGAAAAAGTGTGGTATTGAAGATAGCTCCCACAGGAAAGCAGCTGCAAATGTGACACCGTGCTGGCTGCTAGACTGCATGGGGACCTACTTACTACTGTAGCTGGGATCTATCTTCCTGCTTTCTTGTACCTCCCATACTCAGTTGTATACCTTAAGAGACAAAATGTAGTTTTTTCAATGAGAGCTGAACTGAAAAAGTGTGGTATTGAAGATAGCTCCCACAGGAAAGCAGCTGCAAATGTGACACCGTGCTGGCTGCTAGACTGCATGGGGTCCTACTTAGTACTGTAGCTGGGATCTCTCTTTCTGCTTTCTTGAAGCTCCCATACTCAGCGGTATACCTTAACTGACAAAATGTAGTTTTTTCAATGGGAGCTGAGAAGAAAAAGTGTGGTATTGAAGATAGCTCCCACAGGAAAGCAGCTGCAAATGTGACACCGTGCTGGCTGCTAGACTGCATGGGGACCTACTTACTAATGTACCTGGAATCTATCTTCCTGCTTTCTTGTAGCTCCCATACTCAGCGGTATACCTTAAGAGACAAAATGTAGTTTTTTCAATGGGAGCTGAACAGAAAAAGTGTGCTATTGAAGATAGCTCCCACAGGAAAGCAGCTGCAAATGTGACACCGTGCTGGCTGCTAGACTGCATGGGGACCTACTTACTACTGTAGCTGGGGTCTGCCTTCCTGCTTTCTTGTAGCTCCCATACTCAGTGGTATACCTTAACTGACAAATGTATTCTTTCAATGGGAGCTGAACAGAAAAAGTGTGGTATTGAAGATAGCTCCCACAGGAAAGCAGCTGCAAATGTGACACCGTGCTGGCTGCTAGACTGCATGGGGACCTACTTACTAATGTAGCTGGGATCTATCTTCCTGCTTTCTTGTAGCTCCCATACTCAGCGGTATACCTTAAGAGACAAAATGTAGTTTTTTCAATGGGAGCTGAACAGAAAAAGTGTGCTATTGAAGATAGCTCCCACAGGAAAGCAGCTGCAAATGTGACACCGTGCTGGCTGCTAGACTGCATGGGGACCTACTTACTACTGTAGCTGGGGTCTGCCTTCCTGCTTTCTTGTAGCTCCCATACTCAGTGGTATACCTTAACTGAAAAATGTATTCTTTCAATGGGAGCTGAACAGAAAAAGTGTGGTATTGAAGATAGCTCCCACAGGAAAGCAGCTGCAAATGTGACACCGTGCTGGCTGCTAGACTGCATGGGGACCTACTTACTACTGTAGCTGGGGTCTTCCTTCCTGCTTTCTTGTAGCTCCCATACTCAGTGGTATACCTTAACTGACAAATGTATTTTTTCAATGGGAGCTGAACAGAAAAAGTGTGGTATTGAAGATAGCTCCCACAGGAAAGCAGCTGCAAATGTGACACCGTGCTGGCTGCTAGACTGCATGGGGACCTACTTACTAATGTAGCTGGGATCTATCTTCCTGCTTTCTTGTAGCTCCCATACTCAGCGGTATACCTTAAGAGACAAAATGTAGTTTTTTCAATGGGAGCTGAACAGAAAAAGTGTGGTATTGAAGATAGCTCCCACAGGAAAGCAGCTGCAAATGTCACACCGTGCTGGCTGCTAGACTGCATGGGGACCTACTTACTACTGTAGCTGGGGTCTGCCTTCCTGCTTTCTTGTAGCTCCCATACTCAGTGGTATACCTTAACTGACAAATGTATTCTTTCAATGGGAGCTGAACAGAAAAAGTGTGGTATTGAAGATAGCTCCCACAGGAAAGCAGCTGCAAATGTGACACCGTGCTGGCTGCTAGACTGCATGGGGACCTACTTACTACTGTAGCTGGGGTCTTCCTTCCTGCTTTCTTGTAGCTCCCATACTCAGTGGTATACCTTAACTGACAAATGTATTTTTTCAATGGGAGCTGAACAGAAAAAGTGTGGTATTGAAGATAGCTCCCACAGGAAAGCAGCTGCAAATATGACACCGTGCTGGCTGCTAGACTGCATGGGGACCTACTTACTACTGTAGCTGGGGTCTTCCTTCCTGCTTTCTTGTAGCTCCCATACTCAGTGGTATACCTTAACTGACAAATGTATTTTTTCAATGGGAGCTGAACAGAAAAAGTGTGGTATTGAAGATAGCTCCCACAGGAAAGCAGCTGCAAATGTGACACCGTGCTGGCTGCTAGACTGCATGGGGACCTACTTACTACTGTAGCTGGGGTCTGCCTTCCTGCTTTCTTGTAGCTCCCATACTCAGCGGTATACCTTAACTGACAAATGTATTCTTTCAATGGGAGCTGAACAGAAAAACGTGTGGTATTGAAGATAGCTCCCACAGGAAAGCAGCTGCAAATGTGACACCGTGCTGGCTGCTAGACTGCATGGGGACCTACTTACTACTGTAGCTGGGGTCTGCCTTCCTGCTTTCTTGTAGCTGCCATACTCAGTGGTATACCTTAACTGACAAATGTATTCTTTCAATGGGAGCTGAACAGAAAAAATGTGGTATTGAAGATAGCTCCCACAGGAAAGCAGCTGCAAATGTGACACCGTGCTGGCTGCTAGACTGCATGGGGACCTACTTACTACTGTAGCTGGGATCTATCTTCCTGCTTTCTTGTAGCTCCCATACTCAGTTGTATACCTTAAGAGACAAAATGTAGTTTCTTCAATGGGAGCTGAACAGAAAAAGTGTGGTATTGAAGATAGCTCCCACAGGAAAGCAGCTGCAAATGTGACACCGTGCTGGCTGCTAGACTGCATGGGGACCTACTTACTACTGTAGCTGGGATCTATCTTCCTGCTTTCTTGTAGCTCCCATACTCAGTTGTATACCTTAAGAGACAAAATGTAGTTTCTTCAATGGGAGCTGAACAGAAAAAGTGTGGTATTGAAGATAGCTCCCACAGGAAAGCAGCTGCAAATGTGACACCGTGCTGGCTGATAGACTGCATGGGGACCTACTTACTACTGTAGCTGGGATCTCTCTTCCTGCTTTCTTGAAGCTCCCATACTCAGCGGTATACCTTAACTGACAAAATGTAGTTTTTTCAATGGGAGCTGAGAAGAAAAAGTGTGGTATTGAAGATAGCTCCCACAGGAAAGCAGCTGCAAATGTGACACCGTGCTGGCTGCTAGACTGCATGGGGACCTACTTACTAATGTAGCTGGGATCTATCTTCCTGCTTTCTTGTAGCTCCCATACTCAGCGGTATACCTTAAGAGACAAAATGTAGTTTTTTCAATGGGAGCTGAACAGAAAAAGTGTGGTATTGAAGATAGCTCCCACAGGAAAGCAGCTGCAAATGTGACACCGTGCTGGCTTATAGACTGCATGGGGACCTACTTACTACTGTAGCTGGGGTCTGCCTTCCTGCTTTCTTGTAGCTCCCATACTCAGTGGTATACCTTAACTGACAAATGTATTCTTTCAATGGGAGCTGAACAGAAAAAGTGTGGTATTGAAGATAGCTCCCACAGGAAAGCAGCTGCAAATGTGACACCGTGCTGGCTGCTAGACTGCATGGGGACCTACTTACTACTGTAGCTGGGATCTCTCTTCCTGCTTTCTTGTAGCTCCCATACTCAGTTGTATACCTTAACTGACAAATGAATTTTTTCAATGGGAGCTGAACAGAAAAAGTGTGGTATTGAAGATAGCTCCCACAGGAAAGCAGCTGCAAATGTGACACCGTGCTGGCTGCTAGACTGCATGGGGACCTACTTACTAATGTAGCTGGGATCTATCTTCCTGCTTTCTTGTAGCTCCCATACTCAGCGGTATACCTTAAGAGACAAAATGTAGTTTTTTCAATGGGAGCTGAACAGAAAAAGTGTGGTATTGAAGATAGCTCCCACAGGAAAGCAGCTGCAAATGTCACACCGTGCTGGCTGCTAGACTGCATGGGGACCTACTTACTACTGTAGCTGGGGTCTGCCTTCCTGCTTTCTTGTAGCTCCCATACTCAGTGGTATACCTTAACTGACAAATGTATTCTTTCAATGGGAGCTGAACAGAAAAAGTGTGGTATTGAAGATAGCTCCCACAGGAAAGCAGCTGCAAATGTGACACCGTGCTGGCTGCTAGACTGCATGGGGACCTACTTACTACTGTAGCTGGGGTCTTCCTTCCTGCTTTCTTGTAGCTCCCATACTCAGTGGTATACCTTAACTGACAAATGTATTTTTTCAATGGGAGCTGAACAGAAAAAGTGTGGTATTGAAGATAGCTCCCACAGGAAAGCAGCTGCAAATATGACACCGTGCTGGCTGCTAGACTGCATGGGGACCTACTTACTACTGTAGCTGGGGTCTTCCTTCCTGCTTTCTTGTAGCTCCCATACTCAGTGGTATACCTTAACTGACAAATGTATTTTTTCAATGGGAGCTGAACAGAAAAAGTGTGGTATTGAAGATAGCTCCCACAGGAAAGCAGCTGCAAATGTGACACCGTGCTGGCTGCTAGACTGCATGGGGACCTACTTACTACTGTAGCTGGGGTCTGCCTTCCTGCTTTCTTGTAGCTCCCATACTCAGCGGTATACCTTAACTGACAAATGTATTCTTTCAATGGGAGCTGAACAGAAAAACGTGTGGTATTGAAGATAGCTCCCACAGGAAAGCAGCTGCAAATGTGACACCGTGCTGGCTGCTAGACTGCATGGGGACCTACTTACTACTGTAGCTGGGGTCTGCCTTCCTGCTTTCTTGTAGCTGCCATACTCAGTGGTATACCTTAACTGACAAATGTATTCTTTCAATGGGAGCTGAACAGAAAAAGTTTGGTATTGAAGATAGCTCCCACAGGAAAGCAGCTGCAAATGTGACACCGTGCTGGCTGCTAGACTGCATGGGGACCTACTTACTACTGTAGCTGGGATCTATCTTCCTGCTTTCTTGTAGCTCCCATACTCAGTTGTATACCTTAAGAGACAAAATGTAGTTTCTTCAATGGGAGCTGAACAGAAAAAGTGTGGTATTGAAGATAGCTCCCACAGGAAAGCAGCTGCAAATGTGACACCGTGCTGGCTGATAGACTGCATGGGGACCTACTTACTACTGTAGCTGGGATCTCTCTTCCTGCTTTCTTGAAGCTCCCATACTCAGCGGTATACCTTAACCGAGAAATGTATTCTTTCAATGGGAACTGAGGAGAAAAAGTGTGGTATTGAAGATAGCTCCCACAGGAAAGCAGCTGCAAATGTGACACCGTGCTGGCTGCTAGACTGCATGAGGACCTACTTACTACTGTAGCTGGGGTCTTCCTTCCTGCTTTCTTGTAGCTCCCATACTCAGTGGTATACCTTAACTGACAAATGTATTCTTTCAATGGGAGCTGAACAGAAAAAGTGTGGTATTGAAGATAGCTCCCACAGGAAAGCAGCTGCAAATGTGACACCGTGCTGGCTGCTAGACTGCATGGGGACCTACTTACTACTGTAGCTGGGGTCTGCCTTCCTGCTTTCTTGTAGCTCCCATACTCAGCGGTATACCTTAACTGACAAATGTATTCTTTCAATGGGAGCTGAACAGAAAAACGTGTGGTATTGAAGATAGCTCCCACAGGAAAGCAGCTGCAAATGTGACTCTGTGCTGGCTGATAGACTGCATGGGGACCTACTTACTACTGTAGCTGGGGTCTGCCTTCCTGCTTTCTTGTAGCTGCCATACTCAGTGGTATACCTTAACTGACAAATGTATTCTTTCAATGGGAGCTGAACAGAAAAAATGTGGTATTGAAGATAGCTCCCACAGGAAAGCAGCTGCAAATGTGACACCGTGCTGGCTGCTAGACTGCATGGGGACCTACTTACTACTGTAGCTGGGATCTATCTTCCTGCTTTCTTGTAGCTCCCATACTCAGTTGTATACCTTAAGAGACAAAATGTAGTTTCTTCAATGGGAGCTGAACAGAAAAAGTGTGCTATTGAAGATAGCTCCCACAGGAAAGCAGCTGCAAATGTGACACCGTGCTGGCTGATAGACTGCATGGGGACCTACTTACTACTGTAGCTGGGATCTCTCTTCCTGCTTTCTTGAAGCTCCCATACTCAGCGGTATACCTTAACTGACAAATGTATTTTTTCAATGGGAGCTGAACAGAAAAAGTGTGGTATTGAAGATAGCTCCCACAGGAAAGCAGCTGCAAATGTGACACCGTGCTGGCTGCTAGACTGCATGGGAACCTATTTACTACTGTAGCTGGGGTCTGCCTTCCTGCTTTCTTGTAGCTACCATACTCAGCGGTATACCTTAACTGACAAATGTATTCTTTCAATGGGAGCTGAACAGAAAAACGTGTGGTATTGAAGATAGCTCCCACAGGAAAGCAGCTGCAAATGTGACTCTGTGCTGGCTGATAGACTGCATGGGGACCTACTTACTACTGTAGCTGGGGTTTGCCTTCCTGCTTTCTTGTAGCTGCCATACTCAGTGGTATACCTTAACTGACAAATGTATTCTTTCAATGGGAGCTGAACAGAAAAAATGTGGTATTGAAGATAGCTCCCATAGGAAAGCAGCTGCAAATGTGACACCATGCTGGCTGCTAGACTGCATGGGGACCTACTTACTACTGTAGCTGGGATCTATCTTCCTGCTTTCTTGTAGCTCCCATACTCAGTTGTATACCTTAAGAGACAAAATGTAGTTTCTTCAATGGGAGCTGAACAGAAAAAGTGTGGTATTGAAGATAGCTCCCACAGGAAAGCAGCTGCAAATGTGACACCGTGCTGGCTGCTAGACTGCATGGGGACCTACTTACTACTGTAGCTGGGGTCTTCCTTCCTGCTTTCTTGTAGCTCCCATACTCAGCGGTATACCTTAACTGACAAATGTTTTCTTTCAATGGGAGCTGAACAGAAAAAGTGTGTTATTGAAGATAGCTCCCACAGGAAAGCAGCTGCAAATGTGACACCGTGCTGGCTGCTAGACTGCATGGGGACCTACTTACTACTGTAGCTGGGATCTATCTTCCTGCTTTCTTGTAGCTCCCATACTCAGCGGTATACCTTAACTGACAAATGTTTTCTTTCAATGGGAGCTGAACAGAAAAAGTGTGGTATTGAAGATAGCTCCCACAGGAAAGCAGCTGCAAATGTGACACCGTGCTGGCTGCTAGACTACATGGGGACCTACTTAATACTGTAGCTGGGGTCTGCCTTCCTGCTTTCTTGTAGCTCCCATACTCAGCGGTATACCTTAACTGACAAAATGTAGTTTTTTCAATGGGAGCTGAGAAGAAAAAGTGTGGTATTGAAGATAGCTCCCACTGGAAAGCAGCTGCAAATGTGACACCGTGCTGGCTGCTAGACTGCATGGGGACCTACTTACTACTGTAGCTGGGATCTATCTTCCTGCTTTCTTGTAGCTCCCATACTCAGCGGTATACCTTAACTGACAAATGTATTCTTTCAATGGGAGCTGAACAGAAAAAGTGTGTTATTGAAGATAGCTCCCACAGGAAAGCAGCTGCAAATGTGACACCGTGCTGGCTGCTAGACTGCATGGGGACGTACTTACTACTGTAGCTGGGATCTATCTTCCTGCTTTCTTGTAGCTCCCATACTCAGTTGTATACCTTAAGAGACAAAATGTAGTTTCTTCAATGGGAGCTGAACAGAAAAAGTGTGGTATTGAAGATAGCTCCCACAGGAAAGCAGCTGCAAATGTGACACCGTGCTGGCTGCTAGACTGCATGGGGACCTATTTACTAATGTACCTGGGATCTATCTTCCTGCTTTCTTGTAGCTCCCATACTCAGTTGTATACCTTAAGAGATAAAATGTAGTTTTTTCAATGAGAGCTGAACAGAAAAAGTTTGGTATTGAAGATAGCTCCCACAGGAAAGCAGCTGCAAATGTGACACCGTGCTGGCTGATAGACTGCATGGGGACCTACTTACTACTGTAGCTGGGGTCTGCCTTCCTGCTTTCTTGTAGGTCCCATACTCAGCGGTATACCTTAATTGACAAATGTATTCTTTCAATGGGAGCTGAGGAGAAAAAGTGTGGTATTGAAGATAGCTCCCACAGGAAAGCAGCTGCAAATGTGACTCTGTGCTGGCTGATAGACTGCATGGGGACCTACTTACTACTGTAGCTGGGGTCTGCCTTCCTGCTTTCTTGTAGCTGCCATACTCAGTGGTATACCTTAACTGACAAAGGTATTCTTTCAATGGGAGCTGAACAGAAAAACGTGTGGTATTGAAGATAGCTCCCACAGGAAAGCAGCTGCAAATGTGACACCGTGCTGGCTGCTAGACTGCATGGGGACCTACTTACTACTGTAGCTGGGGTCTGCCTTCCTGCTTTCTTGTAGCTCCCATACTCAGTGGTATACCTTAACTGACAAATGTATTCTTTCAATGGGAGCTGAACAGACAAAATGTGGTATTGAAGATAGCTCCCACAGGAAAGCAGCTGCAAATGTGACACCGTGCTGGCTGCTAGACTGCATGGGGACCTACTTACTACTGTAGCTGGGATCTATCTTCCTGCTTTCTTGTAGCTCCCATACTCAGTTGTATACCTTAAGAGACAAAATGTAGTTTCTTCAATGGGAGCTGAACAGAAAAAGTGTGGTATTGAAGATAGCTCCCACAGGAAAGCAGCTGCAAATGTGACACCGTGCTGGCTGATAGACTGCATGGGGACCTACTTACTACTGTAGCTGGGATCTCTCTTCCTGCTTTCTTGAAGCTCCCATACTCAGCGGTATACCTTAACCGAGAAATGTATTCTTTCAATGGGAACTGAGGAGAAAAAGTGTGGTATTGAAGATAGCTCCCACAGGAAAGCAGCTGCAAATGTGACACCGTGCTGGCTGCTAGACTGCATGAGGACCTACTTACTACTGTAGCTGGGGTCTTCCTTCCTGCTTTCTTGTAGCTCCCATACTCAGTGGTATACCTTAACTGACAAATGTATTTTTTCAATGGGAGCTGAATAGAAAAAGTGTGGTATTGAAGATAGCTCCCACAGGAAAGCAGCTGCAAATGTGACACCGTGCTGGCTGCTAGACTGCATGGGGACCTACTTACTACTGTAGCTGGGGTCTGCCTTCCTGCTTTCTTGTAGCTCCCATACTCAGCGGTATACCTTAACTGACAAATGTATTCTTTCAATGGGAGCTGAACAGAAAAACGTGTGGTATTGAAGATAGCTCCCACAGGAAAGCAGCTGCAAATGTGACTCTGTGCTGGCTGATAGACTGCATGGGGACCTACTTACTACTGTAGCTGGGGTCTGCCTTCCTGCTTTCTTGTAGCTGCCATACTCAGTGGTATACCTTAACTGACAAATGTATTCTTTCAATGGGAGCTGAACAGAAAAAGTGTGGTATTGAAGATAGCTCCCACAGGAAAGCAGCTGCAAATGTGACACCGTGCTGGCTGCTAGACTGCATGGGGACCTACTTACTACTGTAGCTGGGATCTATCTTCCTGCTTTCTTGTAGCTCCCATACTCAGTTGTATACCTTAAGAGACAAAATGTAGTTTCTTCAATGGGAGCTGAACAGAAAAAGTGTGCTATTGAAGATAGCTCCCACAGGAAAGCAGCTGCAAATGTGACACCGTGCTGGCTGATAGACTGCATGGGGACCTACTTACTACTGTAGCTGGGATCTCTCTTCCTGCTTTCTTGAAGCTCCCATACTCAGCGGTATACCTTAACTGACAAATGTATTTTTTCAATGGGAGCTGAACAGAAAAAGTGTGGTATTGAAGATAGCTCCCACAGGAAAGCAGCTGCAAATGTGACACCGTGCTGGCTGCTAGACTGCATGGGAACCTATTTACTACTGTAGCTGGGGTCTGCCTTCCTGCTTTCTTGTAGCTACCATACTCAGCGGTATACCTTAACTGACAAATGTATTCTTTCAATGGGAGCTGAACAGAAAAACGTGTGGTATTGAAGATAGCTCCCACAGGAAAGCAGCTGCAAATGTGACTCTGTGCTGGCTGATAGACTGCATGGGGACCTACTTACTACTGTAGCTGGGGTCTGCCTTCCTGCTTTCTTGTAGCTGCCATACTCAGTGGTATACCTTAACTGACAAATGTATTCTTTCAATGGGAGCTGAACAGAAAAAATGTGGTATTGAAGATAGCTCCCATAGGAAAGCAGCTGCAAATGTGACACCATGCTGGCTGCTAGACTGCATGGGGACCTACTTACTACTGTAGCTGGGATCTATCTTCCTGCTTTCTTGTAGCTCCCATACTCAGTGGTATACCTTAACTGACAAATGTATTCTTTCAATGGGAGCTGAACAGAAAAAGTGTGTTATTGAAGATAGCTCCCACAGGAAAGCAGCTGCAAATGTGACACCGTGCTGGCTGCTAGACTGCATGGGGACGTACTTACTACTGTAGCTGGGATCTATCTTCCTGCTTTCTTGTAGCTCCCATACTCAGTTGTATACCTTAAGAGACAAAATGTAGTTTCTTCAATGGGAGCTGAACAGAAAAAGTGTGGTATTGAAGATAGCTCCCACAGGAAAGCAGCTGCAAATGTGACACCGTGCTGGCTGCTAGACTGCATGGGGACCTATTTACTACTGTAGCTGGGATCTATCTTCCTGCTTTCTTGTAGCTCCCATACTCAGTTGTATACCTTCAGAGATAAAATGTAGTTTTTTCAATGAGAGCTGAACAGAAAAAGTTTGGTATTGAAGATAGCTCCCACAGGAAAGCAGCTGCAAATGTGACACCGTGCTGGCTGATAGACTGCATGGGGACCTACTTACTACTGTAGCTGGGGTCTGCCTTCCTGCTTTCTTGTAGCTCCCATACTCAGCGGTATACCTTAACTGACAAATGTATTCTTTCAATGGGAGCTGAGGAGAAAAAGTGTGGTATTGAAGATAGCTCCCACAGGAAAGCAGCTGCAAATGTGACTCTGTGCTGGCTGATAGACTGCATGGGGACCTACTTACTACTGTAGCTGGGGTCTGCCTTCCTGCTTTCTTGTAGCTGCCATACTCAGTGGTATACCTTAACTGACAAAGGTATTCTTTCAATGGGAGCTGAACAGAAAAACGTGTGGTATTGAAGATAGCTCCCACAGGAAAGCAGCTGCAAAGGTGACACCGTGCTGGCTGCTAGACTGCATGGGGACCTACTTACTACTGTAGCTGGGATCTATCTTCCTGCTTTCTTGTAGCTCCCATACTAGCGGTATACTTTAAGTGACAAATGTATTCTTTCAATGGGAGCTGAACAGAAAAAGTGTGGTATTGAAGATAGCTCCCACAGGAAATCAGCTGCAAATGTGACACCGTGCTGGCTGCTAGACTGCATGGGGACCTACTTACTACTGTAGCTGGGATCTATCTTCCTGCTTTCTTGTAGCTCCCATACTAGCGGTATACCTTAAGAGACAAATGTATTCTTTCAATAGGAGCTGAACAGAAAAAGTGTGGTATTGAAGATAGCTCCCACAGGAAAGCAGCTGCAAATGTGACACCGTGCTGGCTGCTAGACTGCATGGGGACCTACTTACTACTGTAGCTGGGATCTATCTTCCTGCTTTCTTGTACCTCCCATACTCAGTTGTATACCTTAAGAGACAAAATGTAGTTTTTTCAATGAGAGCTGAACTGAAAAAGTGTGGTATTGAAGATAGCTCCCACAGGAAAGCAGCTGCAAATGTGACACCGTGCTGGCTGCTAGACTGCATGGGGACCTACTTACTACTGTAGCTGGGATCTATCTTCCTGCTTTCTTGTAGCTCCCATACGCAGTTGTATACCTTAAGAGACAAAATGTAGTTTCTTCAATGGGAGCTGAACAGAAAAACGTGTGGTATTGAAGATAGCTCCCACAGGAAAGCAGCTGCAAATGTGACACCGTGCTGGCTGCTAGACTGCATGGGGACCTACTTACTACTGTAGCTGGGGTCTGCCTTCCTGCTTTCTTGTAGCTGCCATACTCAGTGGTATACCTTAACTGACAAATGTATTCTTTCAATGGGAGCTGAACAGAAAAAATGTGGTATTGAAGATAGCTCCCACAGGAAAGCAGCTGCAAATGTGACACGGTGCTGGCTGCTAGACTGCATGGGGACGTACTTACTACTGTAGCTGGGATCTATCTTCCTGCTTTCTTGTAGCTCCCATACTCAGTTGTATACCTTAAGAGACAAAATGTAGTTTCTTCAATGGGAGCTGAACAGAAAAAGTGTGGTATTGAAGATAGCTCCCACAGGAAAGCAGCTGCAAATGTGACACCGTGCTGGCTGATAGACTGCATGGGGACCTACTTACTACTGTAGCTGGGATCTCTCTTCCTGCTTTCTTGTAGCTCCCATACTCAGCGGTATACCTTAACCGACAAATGTATTCTTTCAATGGGAACTGAGGAGAAAAAGTGTGGTATTGAAGATAGCTCCCACAGGAAAGCAGCTGCAAATGTGACACCGTGCTGGCTGCTAGACTGCATGAGGACCTACTTACTACTGTAGCTGGGGTCTTCCTTCCTGCTTTCTTGTAGCTCCCATACTCAGTGGTATACCTTAACTGACAAATGTATTCTTTCAATGGGAGCTGAACAGAAAAAATGTGGTATTGAAGATAGCTCCCACAGGAAAGCAGCTGCAAATGTGACACCGTGCTGGCTGCTAGACTGCATGGGGACCTACTTACTACTGTAGCTGGGATCTATCTTCCTGCTTTCTTGTAGCTCCCATACTCAGTTGTATACCTTAAGAGACAAAATGTAGTTTCTTCAATGGGAGCTGAACAGAAAAAGTGTGCTATTGAAGATAGCTCCCACAGGAAAGCAGCTGCAAATGTGACACCGTGCTGGCTGATAGACTGCATGGGGACCTACTTACTACTGTAGCTGGGATCTCTCTTCCTGCTTTCTTGAAGCTCCCATACTCAGCGGTATACCTTAACCGACAAATGTATTCTTTCAATGGGAACTGAGGAGAAAAAGTGTGGTATTGAAGATAGCTCCCACAGGAAAGCAGCTGCAAATGTGACACCGTGCTGGGTGATAGACTGCATGGGGACCTACTTACTACTGTAGCTGGGGTCTTCCTTCCTGCTTTCTTGTAGCTCCCATACTCAGTGGTATACCTTAACTGACAAATGTATTTTTTCAATGGGAGCTGAACAGAAAAAGTGTGGTATTGAAGATAGCTCCCACAGGAAAGCAGCTGCAAATGTGACACCGTGCTGGCTGCTAGACTGCATGGGGACCTACTTACTACTGTAGCTGGGGTCTTCCTTCCTGCTTTCTTGTAGCTCCCATACTCAGTGGTATACCTTAACTGACAAATGTATTTTTTCAATGGGAGCTGAACAGAAAAAGTGTGGTATTGAAGATAGCTCCCACAGGAAAGCAGCTGCAAATGTGACACCGTGCTGGCTGCTAGACTGCATGGGGACCTACTTAATACTGTAGCTGGGGTCTGCCTTCCTGCTTTCTTGTAGCTCCCATACTCAGCGGTATACCTTAACTGACAAATGTATTCTTTCAATGGGAACTGAACAGAAAAACGTGTGGTATTGAAGATAGCTCCCACAGGAAAGCAGCTGCAAATGTGACTCTGTGCTGGCTGATAGACTGCATGGGGACCTACTTACTACTGTAGCTGGGGTCTGCCTTCCTGCTTTCTTGTAGCTGCCATAATCAGTGGTATACCTTAACTGACAAATGTATTCTTTCAATGGGAGCTGAACAGAAAAAATGTGGTATTGAAGATAGCTCCCACAGGAAAGCAGCTGCAAATGTGACACCATGCTGGCTGCTAGACTGCATGGGGACCTACTTACTACTGTAGCTGGGATCTATCTTCCTGCTTTCTTGTAGCTCCCATACTCAGCGGTATAACTTAAGAGACAAATGTATTCTTTCAATGGGAGCTGAACAGAAAAAGTGTGGTATTGAAGATAGCTCCCACAGGAAAGCAGCTGCAAATGTGACACCGTGCTGGCTGATAGACTGCATGGGGACCTACTTACTACTGTAGCTGGGATCTATCTTCCTGCTTTCTTGTAGCTCCCATACTCATTTGTATACCTTAAGAGACAAAATGTAGTTTCTTCAATGGGAGCTGAACAGAAAAAGTGTGCTATTGAAGATAGCTCCAGAGGAAAGCAGCTGCAAATGTGACACCGTGCTGGCTGCTAGACTGCATGGGGACCTACTTACTACTGTAGCTGGGATCTATCTTCCTGCTTTCTTGTAGCTCCCATACTCAGCGGTATAACTTAAGAGACAAATGTATTCTTTCAATGGGAGCTGAACAGAAAAAGTGTGTTATTGAAGATAGCTCCCACAGGAAAGCAGCTGCAAATGTGACACCGTGCTGGCTGCTAGACTGCATGGGGACGTACTTACTACTGTAGCTGGGATCTATCTTCCTGCTTTCTTGTAGCTCCCATACTCAGTTGTATACCTTAAGAGACAAAATGTAGTTTCTTCAATGGGAGCTGAACAGAAAAAGTGTGGTATTGAAGATAGCTCCCACAGGAAAGCAGCTGCAAATGTGACACCGTGCTGGCTGCTAGACTGCATGGGGACCTATTTACTAATGTACCTGGGATCTATCTTCCTGCTTTCTTGTAGCTCCCATACTCAGTTGTATACCTTAAGAGATAAAATGTAGTTTTTTCAATGAGAGCTGAACAGAAAAAGTTTGGTATTGAAGATAGCTCCCACAGGAAAGAAGCTGCAAATGTGACACCGTGCTGGCTGCTAGACTGCATGGGGACCTACTTACTACTGTACCTGGGATGTCTCTTTCAGCTTTCTTGAAGCTCCCATACTCAGCGGTATACCTTAACTGACAAATGTATTCTTTAAATGGGAACTCAGGAGAAAAAGTGTGGTATTGAAGATAGCTCCCACAGGAAAGCAGCTGCAAATGTGACACCGTGCTGGCTGCTAGACTGCATGGGGACCTACTTACTACTGTAGCTGGGGTCTGCCTTCCTGCTTTCTTGTAGCTCCCATACTCAGCGGTATACCTTAACTGACAAATGTATTCTTTCAATGGGAGCTGAGGAGAAAAAGTGTGGTATTGAAGATAGCTCCCACAGGAAAGCAGCTGCAAATGTGACTCTGTGCTGGCTGATAGACTGCATGGGGACCTACTTACTACTGTAGCTGGGGTCTGCCTTCCTGCTTTCTTGTAGCTGCCATACTCAGTGGTATACCTTAACTGACAAAGGTATTCTTTCAATGGGAGCTGAACAGAAAAACGTGTGGTATTGAAGATAGCTCCCACAGGAAAGCAGCTGCAAATGTGACACCGTGCTGGCTGCTAGACTGCATGGGGACCTACTTACTACTGTAGCTGGGATCTATCTTCCTGCTTTCTTGTAGCTCCCATAGTAGCGGTATACTTTAAGTGACAAATGTATTCTTTCAATGGGAGCTGAACAGAAAAAGTGTGGTATTGAAGATAGCTCGCACAGGAAATCAGCTGCAAATGTGACACCGTGCTGGCTGCTAGACTGCATGGGGACCTACTTACTACTGTAGCTGGGATCTATCTTCCTGCTTTCTTGTAGCTCCCATACGCAGTTGTATACCTTAAGAGACAAAATGTAGTTTCTTCAATGGGAGCTGAACAGAAATAGTGTGGTATTGAAGATAGCTCCCACAGGAAAGCAGCTGCAAATGTGACACCGTGCTGGCTGCTAGACTGCATGGGGTCCTACTTAGTACTGTAGCTGGGATCTCTCTTTCTGCTTTCTTGAAGCTCCCATACTCAGCGGTATACCTTAACTGACAAAATGTAGTTTTTTCAATGGGAGCTGAGAAGAAAAAGTGTGGTATTGAAGATAGCTCCCACAGGAAAGCAGCTGCAAATGTGACACCGTGCTGGCTGCTAGACTGCATGGGGACCTACTTACTAATGTAGCTGGGATCTATCTTCCTGCTTTCTTGTAGCTCCCATACTCAGCGGTATACCTTAAGAGACAAAATGTAGTTTTTTCAATGGGAGCTGAACAGAAAAAGTGTGGTATTGAAGATAGCTCCCACAGGAAAGCAGCTGCAAATGTCACACCGTGCTGGCTGCTAGACTGCATGGGGACCTACTTACTACTGTAGCTGGGGTCTGCCTTCCTGCTTTCTTGTAGCTCCCATACTCAGTGGTATACCTTAACTGACAAATGTATTTTTTCAATGGGAGCTGAACAGAAAAAGTGTGGTATTGAAGATAGCTCCCACAGGAAAGCAGCTGCAAAGGTGACACCGTGCTGGCTGCTAGACTGCATGGGGACCTACTTACTACTGTAGCTGGGGTCTTCCTTCCTGCTTTCTTGTAGCTCCCATACTCAGTGGTATACCTTAACTGACAAATGTATTTTTTCAATGGGAGCTGAACAGAAAAAGTGTGGTATTGAAGATAGCTCCCACAGGAAAGCAGCTGCAAATGTGACACCGTGCTGGCTGCTAGACTGCATGGGGACCTACTTACTACTGTAGCTGGGGTCTGCCTTCCTGCTTTCTTGTAGCTCCCATACTCAGCGGTATACCTTAACTGACAAATGTATTCTTTCAATGGGAGCTGAACAGAAAAAGTGTGGTATTGAAGATAGCTCCCACAGGAAAGCAGCTGCAAATGTGACACCGTGCTGGCTGATAGACTGCATGGGGACCTACTTACTACTGTAGCTGGGGTCTGCCTTCCTGCTTTCTTGTAGCTCCCATACTCAGTGGTATACCTTAACTGACAAATGTATTCTTTCAATGGGAGCTGAACAGAAAAAGTGTGGTATTGAAGATAGCTCCCACAGGAAAGCAGCTGCAAATGTGACACCGTGCTGGCTGCTAGACTGCATGGGGACCTACTTACTACTGTAGCTGGGATCTATCTTCCTGCTTTCTTGTAGCTCCCATACTCAGTTGTATACCTTAAGAGACAAAATGTAGTTTCTTCAATGGGAGCTGAACAGAAAAAGTGTGCTATTGAAGATAGCTCCCACAGGAAAGCAGCTGCAAATGTGACACCGTGCTGGCTGATAGACTGCATGGGGACCTACTTACTACTGTAGCTGGGATCTCTCTTCCTGCTTTCTTGAAGCTCCCATACTCAGCGGTATACCTTAACCGACAAATGTATTCTTTCAATGGGAACTGAGGAGAAAAAGTGTGGTATTGAAGATAGCTCCCACAGGAAAGCAGCTGCAAATGTGACACCGTGCTGGCTGCTAGACTGCATGAGGACCTACTTACTACTGTAGCTGGGGTCTTCCTTCCTGCTTTCTTGTAGCTCCCATACTCAGTGGTATACCTTAACTGACAAATGTATTTTTTCAATGGGAGCTGAACAGAAAAAGTGTGGTATTGAAGATAGCTCCCACAGGAAAGCAGCTGCAAATGTGACACCGTGCTGGCTGCTAGACTGCATGGGGACCTACTTACTACTGTAGCTGGGGTCTGCCTTCCTGCTTTCTTGTAGCTCCCATACTCAGCGGTATACCTTAACTGACAAATGTATTCTTTCAATGGGAGCTGAACAGAAAAACGTGTGCTATTGAAGATAGCTCCCACAGGAAAGCAGCTGCAAATGTGACTCTGTGCTGGCTGATAGACTGCATGGGGACCTACTTACTACTGTAGCTGGGGTCTGCCTTCCTGCTTTCTTGTAGCTGCCATACTCAGTGGTATACCTTAACTGACAAATGTATTCTTTCAATGGGAGCTGAACAGAAAAAATGTGGTATTGAAGATAGCTCCCACAGGAAAGCAGCTGCAAATGTGACACCGTGCTGGCTGCTAGACTGCATGGGGACCTACTTACTACTGTAGCTGGGATCTATCTTCCTGCTTTCTTGTAGCTCCCATACTCAGTTGTATACCTTAAGAGACAAAATGTAGTTTCTTCAATGGGAGCTGAACAGAAAAAGTGTGCTATTGAAGATAGCTCCCACAGGAAAGCAGCTGCAAATGTGACACCGTGCTGGCTGATAGACTGCATGGGGACCTACTTACTACTGTAGCTGGGATCTCTCTTCCTGCTTTCTTGAAGCTCCCATACTCAGCGGTATACCTTAACCGACAAATGTATTCTTTCAATGGGAACTGAGGAGAAAAAGTGTGGTATTGAAGATAGCTCCCACAGGAAAGCAGCTGCAAATGTGACACCGTGCTGGGTGATAGACTGCATGGGGACCTACTTACTACTGTAGCTGGGGTCTTCCTTCCTGCTTTCTTGTAGCTCCCATACTCAGTGGTATACCTTAACTGACAAATGTATTTTTTCAATGGGAGCTGAACAGAAAAAGTGTGGTATTGAAGATAGCTCCCACAGGAAAGCAGCTGCAAATGTGACACCGTGCTGGCTGCTAGACTGCATGGGGACCTACTTACTACTGTAGCTGGGGTCTTCCTTCCTGCTTTCTTGTAGCTCCCATACTCAGTGGTATACCTTAACTGACAAATGTATTTTTTCAATGGGAGCTGAACAGAAAAAGTGTGGTATTGAAGATAGCTCCCACAGGAAAGCAGCTGCAAATGTGACACCGTGCTGGCTGCTAGACTGCATGGGAACCTATTTACTACTGTAGCTGGGGTCTGCCTTCCTGCTTTCTTGTAGCTCCCATACTCAGCGGTATACCTTAACTGACAAATGTATTCTTTCAATGGGAGCTGAACAGAAAAACGTGTGGTATTGAAGATAGCTCCCACAGGAAAGCAGCTGCAAATGTGACTCTGTGCTGGCTGATAGACTGCATGGGGACCTACTTACTACTGTAGCTGGGGTCTGCCTTCCTGCTTTCTTGTAGCTGCCATACTCAGTGGTATACCTTAACTGACAAATGTATTCTTTCAATGGGAGCTGAACAGAAAAAATGTGGTATTGAAGATAGCTCCCACAGGAAAGCAGCTGCAAATGTGACACCATGCTGGCTGCTAGACTGCATGGGGACCTACTTACTACTGTAGCTGGGATCTATCTTCCTGCTTTCTTGTAGCTCCCATACTCAGCGGTATACCTTAACTGACAAAATGTAGTTTTTTCAATGGGAGCTGAGAAGAAAAAGTGTGGTATTGAAGATAGCTCCCACAGGAAAGCAGCTGCAAATGTGACACCGTGCTGGCTGCTAGACTGCATGGGGACCTACTTACTACTGTAGCTGGGATCTCTCTTCCTGCTTTCTTGTAGCTCCCATACTCAGCGGTATACCTTAAGAGACAAAATGTAGTTTTTTCAATGGGAGCTGAACAGAAAAAGTGTGGTATTGAAGATAGCTCCCACAGGAAAGCAGCTGCAAATGTGACACCGTGCTGGCTGCTAGACTGCATGGGGACCTACTTACTACTGTAGCTGGGATCTCTCTTCCTGCTTTCTTGTATCTCCCATACTCAGCGGTATACCTTAACTGACAAATGTATTCTTTCAATGGGAGCTGAGGAGAAAAACTGTGGTATTGAAGATAGCTCCCACAGGGAAGCAGCTGCAAATGTGACACCGTGCTGGCTGCTATACTGCATGGGGACCTATTTACTACTGTAGCTGGGATCTCTCTTCCTGCTTTCTTGTAGCTCCCATACTCAGTTGTATACCTTAAGAGACAAAATGTAGTTTCTTCAAAGGGAGCTGAACAGAAAAAGTGTGGTATTGAAGATAGCTCCCACAGGAAAGCAGCTGCAAATGTGACACCGTGCTGGCTGCTAGACTGCATGGGGACCTACTTACTACTGTAGCTGGGGTCTGCCTTCCTGCTTTCTTGTAGCTCCCATACTCAGCGGTATACCTTAAGAGACAAATGTATTCTTTCAATGGGAACTGAGGAGAAAAAGTGTGGTATTGAAGATAGCTCCCACAGGAAAGCAGCTGCAAATGTGACACCGTACTGGCTGCTAGACTGCATGGGGACCTACTTACTACTGTAGCTGGGGTCTGCCTTCCTGCTTTCTTGTAGCTCCCATACTCAGCGGTATACCTTAACTGACAAAATGTAGTTTTTTCAATGGGAGCTGAGAAGAAAAAGTGTGGTATTGAAGATAGCTCCCACAGGAAAGCAGCTGCAAATGTGACACCGTGCTGGCTGCTAGACTGCATGGGGACCTACTTACTAATGTAGCTGGGATCTCTCTTCCTGCTTTCTTGTAGCTCCCATACTCAGCGGTATACCTTAAGAGACAAAATGTAGTTTCTTCAATGGGAGCTGAACAGAAAAAGTGTGGTATTGAAGATAGCTCCCACAGGAAAGCAGCTGCAAATGTGACACCGTGCTGGCTGCTAGACTGCATGGGGACCTACTTACTACTGTAGCTGGGGTCTGCCTTCCTGCTTTCTTGTAGCTCCCATACTCAGCGGTATACCTTAACTGACAAATGTATTCTTTCAATGGGAGCTGAACAGAAAAAGTGTGGTATTGAAGATAGCTCCCACAGGAAAGCAGCTGCAAATGTGACACCGTGCTGGCTGATAGACTGCATGGGGACCTACTTACTACTGTAGCTGGGGTCTGCCTTCCTGCTTTCTTGTAGCTGCCATACTCAGTGGTATACCTTAACTGACAAATGTATTCTTTCAATGGGAGCTGAACAGAAAAAATGTGGTATTGAAGATAGCTCCCACAGGAAAGCAGCTGCAAATGTGACACCGTGCTGGCTGCTAGACTGCATGGGGACCTACTTACTACTGTAGCTGGGATCTATCTTCCTGCTTTCTTGTAGCTCCCATACTCAGTTGTATACCTTAAGAGACAAAATGTAGTTTCTTCAATGGGAGCTGAACAGAAAAAGTGTGCTATTGAAGATAGCTCCCACAGGAAAGCAGCTGCAAATGTGACACCGTGCTGGCTGATAGACTGCATGGGGACCTACTTACTACTGTAGCTGGGATCTCTCTTCCTGCTTTCTTGAAGCTCCCATACTCAGCGGTATACCTTAACCGAGAAATGTATTCTTTCAATGGGAACTGAGGAGAAAAAGTGTGGTATTGAAGATAGCTCCCACAGGAAAGCAGCTGCAAATGTGACACCGTGCTGGCTGCTAGACTGCATGAGGACCTACTTACTACTGTAGCTGGGGTCTTCCTTCCTGCTTTCTTGTAGCTCCCATACTCAGTGGTATACCTTAACTGACAAATGTAGTTTTTCAATGGGAGCTGAACAGAAAAAGTGTGGTATTGAAGATAGCTCCCACAGGAAAGCAGCTGCAAATGTGACACCGTGCTGGCTGCTAGACTGCATGGGGACCTACTTACTACTGTAGCTGGGGTCTGCCTTCCTGCTTTCTTGTAGCTCCCATACTCAGCGGTATACCTTAACTGACAAATGTATTCTTTCAATGGGAGCTGAACAGAAAAACGTGTGCTATTGAAGATAGCTCCCACAGGAAAGCAGCTGCAAATGTGACTCTGTGCTGGCTGATAGACTGCATGGGGACCTACTTACTACTGTAGCTGGGGTCTGCCTTCCTGCTTTCTTGTAGCTGCCATACTCAGTGGTATACCTTAACTGACAAATGTATTCTTTCAATGGGAGCTGAACAGAAAAAATGTGGTATTGAAGATAGCTCCCACAGGAAAGCAGCTGCAAATGTGACACCGTGCTGGCTGCTAGACTGCATGGGGACCTACTTACTACTGTAGCTGGGATCTATCTTCCTGCTTTCTTGTAGCTCCCATACTCAGTTGTATACCTTAAGAGACAAAATGTAGTTTCTTCAATGGGAGCTGAACAGAAAAAGTGTGCTATTGAAGATAGCTCCCACAGGAAAGCAGCTGCAAATGTGACACCGTGCTGGCTGATAGACTGCATGGGGACCTACTTACTACTGTAGCTGGGATCTCTCTTCCTGCTTTCTTGAAGCTCCCATACTCAGCGGTATACCTTAACCGACAAATGTATTCTTTCAATGGGAACTGAGGAGAAAAAGTGTGGTATTGAAGATAGCTCCCACAGGAAAGCAGCTGCAAATGTGACACCGTGCTGGGTGATAGACTGCATGGGGACCTACTTACTACTGTAGCTGGGGTCTTCCTTCCTGCTTTCTTGTAGCTCCCATACTCAGTGGTATACCTTAACTGACAAATGTATTTTTTCAATGGGAGCTGAACAGAAAAAGTGTGGTATTGAAGATAGCTCCCACAGGAAAGCAGCTGCAAATGTGACACCGTGCTGGCTGCTAGACTGCATGGGGACCTACTTACTACTGTAGCTGGGGTCTTCCTTCCTGCTTTCTTGTAGCTCCCATACTCAGTGGTATACCTTAACTGACAAATGTATTTTTTCAATGGGAGCTGAACAGAAAAAGTGTGGTATTGAAGATAGCTCCCACAGGAAAGCAGCTGCAAATGTGACACCGTGCTGGCTGCTAGACTGCATGGGAACCTATTTACTACTGTAGCTGGGGTCTGCCTTCCTGCTTTCTTGTAGCTCCCATACTCAGCGGTATACCTTAACTGACAAATGTATTCTTTCAATGGGAGCTGAACAGAAAAACGTGTGGTATTGAAGATAGCTCCCACAGGAAAGCAGCTGCAAATGTGACTCTGTGCTGGCTGATAGACTGCATGGGGACCTACTTACTACTGTAGCTGGGGTCTGCCTTCCTGCTTTCTTGTAGCTGCCATACTCAGTGGTATACCTTAACTGACAAATGTATTCTTTCAATGGGAGCTGAACAGAAAAAATGTGGTATTGAAGATAGCTCCCACAGGAAAGCAGCTGCAAATGTGACACCATGCTGGCTGCTAGACTGCATGGGGACCTACTTACTACTGTAGCTGGGATCTATCTTCCTGCTTTCTTGTAGCTCCCATACTCAGCGGTATACCTTAACTGACAAAATGTAGTTTTTTCAATGGGAGCTGAGAAGAAAAAGTGTGGTATTGAAGATAGCTCCCACAGGAAAGCAGCTGCAAATGTGACACCGTGCTGGCTGCTAGACTGCATGGGGACCTACTTACTACTGTAGCTGGGATCTCTCTTCCTGCTTTCTTGTAGCTCCCATACTCAGCGGTATACCTTAAGAGACAAAATGTAGTTTTTTCAATGGGAGCTGAACAGAAAAAGTGTGGTATTGAAGATAGCTCCCACAGGAAAGCAGCTGCAAATGTGACACCGTGCTGGCTGATAGACTGCATGGGGACCTACTTACTACTGTAGCTGGGATCTCTCTTCCTGCTTTCTTGTATCTCCCATACTCAGCGGTATACCTTAACTGACAAATGTATTCTTTCAATGGGAGCTGAGGAGAAAAACTGTGGTATTGAAGATAGCTCCCACAGGGAAGCAGCTGCAAATGTGACACCGTGCTGGCTGCTATACTGCATGGGGACCTATTTACTACTGTAGCTGGGATCTCTCTTCCTGCTTTCTTGTAGCTCCCATACTCAGTTGTATACCTTAAGAGACAAAATGTAGTTTCTTCAAAGGGAGCTGAACAGAAAAAGTGTGGTATTGAAGATAGCTCCCACAGGAAAGCAGCTGCAAATGTGACACCGTGCTGGCTGCTAGACTGCATGGGGACCTACTTACTACTGTAGCTGGGGTCTGCCTTCCTGCTTTCTTGTAGCTCCCATACTCAGCGGTATACCTTAAGAGACAAATGTATTCTTTCAATGGGAACTGAGGAGAAAAAGTGTGGTATTGAAGATAGCTCCCACAGGAAAGCAGCTGCAAATGTGACACCGTACTGGCTGCTAGACTGCATGGGGACCTACTTACTACTGTAGCTGGGGTCTGCCTTCCTGCTTTCTTGTAGCTCCCATACTCAGCGGTATACCTTAACTGACAAAATGTAGTTTTTTCAATGGGAGCTGAGAAGAAAAAGTGTGGTATTGAAGATAGCTCCCACAGGAAAGCAGCTGCAAATGTGACACCGTGCTGGCTGCTAGACTGCATGGGGACCTACTTACTAATGTAGCTGGGATCTCT